>NW_027468630.1:24108964-24241464 GCF_046254945.1 Alosa pseudoharengus | reverse complement strand
CACCTTGAAATGCGTGAAAATTTTACACAAACGACATCTCCAAATGCGTAGGGATAGTTCTACACAAACCCCTACACAGCGTGTACAAGAAGACCTGATACAAAGCGTTGTTTTGAATTGCGTGTGGATAATTTGGCACAATGGCGTTTCTCTGAGCGGTGTCTGGAGGAGCTTGGGCATGAGCGCCCATGTGGGGGCACATCGAACGTGTTTCTTTTCTGAGCCCCTCTTCCCCCTCATACCCTCAATGTGTCTGGGTGTGTTATTGTTGAGGCGGGCCGTAGCGAAGCATGACTCGTGATAAAACTAGGCCCTTGAGGTTCGAGCTCTGAATGCTTATTCACAGTGGGGGCCCTTGAGTCGTTCGAGGGACATTCGTCACGACGGAGTCTCTTCCAGTGAGGCAGTGCGTTGTGTAACGCGAGCTGCAGCGTCAGGGAATGTCTGCCCTGGCGAGACCAAAGGTGCCGCACACGTCTGGACAGTCTCAATCTAACGTGTGTGCTTCCCAGCCGACCTAGAGGCCCAGAAAGTGTGTCACTGCACTGCTTTAACAGCGTAGATTACATATCTGTAAAATCCTGGAAAGGCTTATCAAGACAGTGTTGTTTAGGAGTGCTGATTAGAATGAACTAGAATAACACAATCTGCTGTTTCTTTAATTCCATTCATCACCTCCAGAGATTAGACTGTGTCTGATTGGAATGTGCATGCTCCTTCAGAGCGCATGGAGAGAGTAATCGCACAAATAATCTTGCACAATTCAAACTAATCATTGAGACTAATCGCTGCAACTAATAACTGGAGAGCCATTTTCTTTTTTTACTGGTGGATCTGGTGTGATTTGCCACACCTATGATGTGCCTGTATGATTGACAGATTTTCATCTTGCCACCAGTGCAGATTATAGGGCATCATAAAGCATGTTTAAGCAGGGCGGGCTGCAGTTTGTGCTGTATACGTGACACAAAGAAGCTTGCCCTAAATCACATTACAGATATTTGTTAGAAATCCGCAGGTCAATTGGCCAGAGAGCTTAGCCCCTTGTAATTGTAATGGCATAATCCTCAGCTATAGGGGTTGAATGGTTATCATTTTATAATACCAGAAAGGCTCCCCGCATACACAAAGCAAAAGGCTCTACTGCTCAACTCTTGACTTTGAGTCATGGTTTAATTCCTTCAAGACCTCAGACTTCAGCGATTGGGGCCATTGAGTCTAAATGCTTGATAATGTGTGGACTCATAGCTAGCTTTGATCTTAATGATTCTGGTGAGTCTTAGTAATCCTAGCTTCCCAAGAGCTATTGGTGCTAGGGTGCTCCTGGCAACGAACAGACTGAATATTTTGTTGTTCCGTCATGCTGTGGTACAAAATGCATTTAGTGTTTATGAAACCATAAAACACTGCAATGCCGCTGGAGAAACATAAATGTGTCGAAAGAGGAGTTATCATAATGTATATCATTACAGTTAGGCTTTAATACAAGTCAACTCCTATTTTCACTGTATAGCTGGGAAGGAATATGTGAAAAATCATGAAGATTGGGCACTTCTGGATAAGTTTTTGATTTTTAGCAGGGTGTTAGGTATAGGCCTAAGGTTTTCAAAAATCCATGGATACAAGTTGGGGTGGCCCCCCTAGTGGCAGTTATCCATAATCCAAAATGGCCCCCGCCGAAAAGAGAAAAGGTTATATCTCAGCTTCCTTTAGTCTTAAATTGTTGTATAATGTATTTTCTCTACTTTGTTTGATACAAGGAATCCAATTTTGATATGTTCTTCTTATTTTAAGTCCATTTCCATGTTAAATCTAGTATCATAGTCATATTTAGCTCATAAACTGTCAATATCTTTAAAAAAGTCACATTCAAATATTACTCAGGTCCGTAGACCCATATATTTACCTCCAAGGTATGCTTTTCTTTGTTGATTGGACATGTTGTGACCAAAAGGACCATTGTTGAGGCCTTAAATAAACACACATTCAGAACTATGCCACAGTGAAAAGTTACAGTATATTAGGCTTTTTACCATGTTAAGGATCAATATTACATTTTAGTTTCATACATATGTGACGGGTGGGAAAGGGATAAGCCGTTGATGCACCTGGTTTCATTGCGATCAGTTTTAGGGAGTCACATGACGTTTCATCTCAGGTGACCGGATGTAACGCAGGTAGAATTGTAGGCCTACCTCGCAGTCACTCTTTCTTTTCAAACCAGATGGTGCGTCTAATGCAGTGGTGAGAGCACTGTTTATCGCGTTTGAACTTTGCCAGCGGGGATCCAACACGAAGCGGATAAGGAAAGCGTTTTTGGCTTAATTGTTTGAGGCAGAGTTCAACCAATACACATGGACGGATTATGAACTTTTGGGCCCCTGGGCCTAGATATATTAAGGGCCCCCCACTAATTGTCGCATATGTGGGAGGGGGGGTTTGGGGGTCCTCCCCCAGAAATGTTTTAATTTGTTTGATGTGATTTCCTGTATTCTGGTGCATTTTGGGGCCAATACTAAATTCAATCAGATTCATAGCCTACATCCTGATTTGTTGATATTGAGGCAATATATATGATATTTCAGGGCCCCCTGACCTCTTGGGCCCCTGGGCCTGGGCCCAGTAGGCCCGTGCAGTAATCCATCCCTGCCAATACAGGCCATAAGCTTACAAACTTTGTGATGTGTTAAACATTATAGTGTTTCAGTCTTCTGGTGCCTGGTCGTCATCATCGGCTGTGGTACATACATGGTGTGTCGATATTCAGGTATTAAAATATTTTATTGTCCGTCCGTTTAGTGCGGTTTCGCTATAACTAATGTGTGTTGATATTGTAGCTCCCTCGTTCGCGTTGTGTCCGAACAGGGTGGCTGTCTAGCTGCATGAGTGTTTGTTGAAGATTCTATTAACTTAAAATGTTATGTATATTAAAGTGTAACCCATTAATCTTAAGATAAGAAAGGTACGTGCTGTTGTGTGTTGAATATGCACTCATTGTCTTTGTAGTGTCCATGTCAGTGGCGTAACAAGCCAATGGTGGGCCCAGGTGCGAGAGCGCTACGCGGGCCCCATACCGAGGCCCTTTAGGCCAGGATGAATTAGCTCTGATACATGCAATACACATTAAGGGTGACTTCAATTGTTTATGCAAAGGGCCTGAGGCACCGAAGTAGTTTAGTAGTTACAGATTACAATTTCAAATAAAAAACACACGACTACATATCCATTACATGTGAAAACATTAAAAAATAATTTTATTAACAGCCTGCAGGCCAGGGTAATCTAATATTACTGCATTAACATCAACTCGCATGGAATTATAGGAACACTCAATGCGCCTCTTCAACCCTCTGCTGAAACTGCAAGCGTAGATTGCTTGCTTATTAACTCGCACTGCGCAGAAACAAACCTTAATGTAGCCTAACTTATTTAACCGTCCAGAAACCAAATAAAATCATTCATATGCATAAAATCCCCAATCGTCGACGATGTTCCCAATATTTAATGCTCTGGCTCTCGTATTTTCAATGGACAGGATAGCTAACCCACGGAGCCTCTCCTGCCCCATGCTGCTCCTTAGGTATAGGTCTTAATAAGTTTGAGTTTGGAAAAAGATCGCTTAGCTGTTGCCATGTCACAGGCAATGTCAGAAACAACATGAGTAGGCTACACACTTCCCCGAATGTGGATGTTACACTGTCATAATCTACCACCAGCATTTTGGCAAGTTGAAAAATAGATGACTTCTGTGAAATCTCTGCTTTAAAGCAAGACCTGAATGAGAGGAGTTGTGTTGGGAATGTCGGTGCGATATCCCTGCTATAATGGTCTGACAAACGTCTTGCCTTTTCAAGCAGTTCATCACCTGCGAGTTGAAGGGTCATAGGACGTAAAGACTCAAACACATGACAAGTTTCCCGCATACTTATCTTTGGGAGAGCTGACTGATTATGATGTCCAGAGTTGCATTAAATACCTGCACTTTGAAGTATCTCTCTGCATCGGTTAAGCACTCATCTTCCGATAGATTGTCAAAGTGACGCTTCACTCTCCGTGCTCTAACATTCTAAAGTTCTAAAAAAAAAAAAAAAAGGAGGCAGGGCGGGGGTAGCGACGGGCCCCGGGAGGTCACGGGCCCTGGTGCGACTGCACTTGCTGCACCTACTATAGTTAAGCCACTGGTCCATGTGGAAATGTTGGTTCCAGTCTACATAATATGAGATGTGAGGCCTAGAGGTTATCAGGTATTAATTGATTAAATTCTCAACCATATATCATGTTACTTCAGTCGGTTGAATGGGCATGGGATTAATGTGATCTTTTTTATTTTCAGGAGCAAGTTGTAGCCACTGTTTTCCCCTTATGTAAAACATGACATGTCAGTGGGTTAAAGTTATGTTGTAGGTAGCTGTAGCTCTTATAAGTGTGTAAAACCACCTCCAAGTTTGTGTGTTAATTTATTATCTTGCTGTCTATGGCGAGGCCTGCTCTTTTCCTTTCATTCCTTTGTCAGCTGGGGCTGGGAGAACACAGAGGGTAGCATACTCTGCTCTGCCTCGAACCTAGTCAGTGTTGCCTGCAGTGAGGCCTATACTAAGTCTGTGTGTGTAGTGACATTTTTGGTTGTGTTGCAGTTTGTAGTGGATTGTTGCCTATGTGCGGTGTATATTTTAACTAATTGTAGCACTCCTATAGTAGTATATAGCTATGTGTGTAGTGATTATATCAATCTTAGGTATAGTATATAGCTAACTGCTGTGTGAATGTGGCTAGGCCAGTTATATCCCTGCTAGGGTAGGCTATGTATTTGTCTAGTCCTCTGGGTGATTCCATCCTCAGCTGGCACCTCTTTATCCCTCACCCTTATTGAAGTGATTGTGCCCTCTTTTGGGGTGATTATATTTATTCTGTTTCTTTTCTTATTTGGTAGCAAGCATAGAGATAGATAGATAGATAGATAGATAGATAGATAGATACTTTATTGATCCATAGGGGAAATTCATAGTAGCCTATCTGCAGTGTATGCACATTGACATAACGTTATGTATATTGTATGTGGAAATATTTAAGAATACTGGTTATGTAACAACTCCTTCTCTGCTTCAACTAAAGTATTTATAAATATTTATATATTTCTGCTACAAACAAATCAGACATTAAAGTGCATTATTTTTGTACACTGGCTACTCCCTCATTCATTCAATTGAATACCCGATAGTGGGGAACACTGGGTTTCCATATTGATCTATTAACTTTGGCCCCTAGTGGTGGTGCTAGTGTGGTTAGGTTACACTTAAACCATCGACGTTCTAATGAGGAGACACAGCACTCAAAAAATCCTCCATAGAAATGCATGAGCTTAGTTTGTAACGGCAATATGGCAGTTGTCTACACAAATCACACGCAAAATGTTGACATGTGAATACATTGAGCCAATCATGTGCTGTGTTGTGAATACATTGAGCCAATAATGTGGTGTGTTGTGAAGACATCGTGCCAGTCATGTGTTGTGATCTCACCGCTGGAGCAAGATTGCTGTCGTGAAGCCTTGCGCATGCGCATTTCTGCCGAAATGGATGCCCAGATGAGTGCCCAAAAAGCGTTGCAATATGGCCGCCGAGTCGAGGGACTTACCTAAAAGGACTTTGCTTAAACATCATGTATTTATTCAAAGATTTTTGGTTTCACTCTTCATCATTATTAGTACAGCCTCCCTCACACTTGCACAATGTGGTACAGCAAAGTCCAGCTCGGTGGCACTTACAGTTGCCCATACAGGCAACCACACAGCCACAGTTTAGGAGGAGTGAGCATCCCTTGCTGGCATCTTCCAGATCTGTCCAATGGCACCCAGACTTTGGTTCTGTCATTCCAATCCCAACCGCACCCACTGGGTTCTGGAATCTGGAGTTTTGGACAGGGACTGCTTCCAGACAAAAGCTGCAGTGTGCAGGGCACACTTTCCATGCTGGAATAAGGCATGATGGGTCGGGGGGATTGAATCCAGGGACTTGAGGCCATGAGTGAAAAGAAGCTTCTGGGTTTCATTGACTGACTCGACACCGCAGTTCTTACTATACATGAGTACAGTCCAGCGTTTGAGAACTTGCATGTGCACTGATTCCAGTGTGAGGCTGGTTGGGTCTTGGTGATCAGAACGAGGGTGTCGGTGACTTCTGGGTAAGCTGCCCATGCTATCCATGCAGTTTTTTTGTCAATTCCATAGATTGCTGATACAACGTCACATCCTGTGAACGCGTGGAAGAGGGGCAGTGCTTGGCATTTTTGAGGTCCCAGCATTTCTGAGATGTGGTGGATTGGAATATCTTTATATGGCTTCCCTGATCCAAATCCAATCCACAGCTCTGAGAGGCCATGTCAATAAAGAAAAGCATACCTTGGAGGTAAAAATATGGGTCTAGGGACCTGAGTATTTCAATGTGACTTTTTCAGAGATATTGACCGTTTATGAGCTAAATATGACTATGATACTAGATTTAACATGGAAATAGACTTCAAATAAGAAGAACATATCAAAATTGGATTTCTTGTATCAAACAAAGTAGAGAAAATACATTATACAACAATTTAAGACTAATTGACTATTATTGACTTAAGACTAAGACTAATTGACTTAAGAATAAAAGACTATTTGGCGGGGGCCATTTTGGATTTTATGGATAACTGCCACTAGGGGTGCCACCCCAACTTGTATCCATGGATTTTTGAAAACCTTAGGCCTATACCTTAGCCTGAAGAGCCAGACCCACATTAAAATGTAGGGTCTGGACACTCACCGTTCACAGTGCTCAGTCCGAGGGGCGGGATAATCAGTTGTCTTTCAAATTCCCTCTGCACGCAATAGGACAGCGGCAGCGCTATGAGTCCCATGCGTTTCCCACCAGCGGAGCTAGTTGGCTAGTTCAAACGTTTGCCAACTTAATAAAAGCTTAACTCGTGTCACACTGTTCGCCAGCAGCAACATCCATCTTATTTGTTTTCAAGTAGCAGGGAATTCAAGCCAAACTGTTGCAACTCTGCCATCAATCATTATGTTAAGCCCACCTAACGACTCTATACACGATTTCATTGGCCTGATTAAGTTTCGATTTCAGGAGCTCACAAGCCAACGGAGAGTTGCTAGACTAGCCCTGGCAGCAAATGTAATTCGCTGCTGCTAGGGGCGCGTCTAGATTTCTAGGCTACCTATACCTAACACCCTGCCAAAAACCAAAAACTTACTTAGAAGTGCTCAATTTTCATGAATTGCATCCTAGCTAGTAGGAATATTTTTATGTAAAACGATTCCAGACACCCCTATTGTTCCATCCCTTCAGGGCGGAACAAGACCGGTTCGCCCTGTCGGGACTTATTATGACCGCCGCGCAGCGAAGCGGCGGTCATATAGGTTTAGTCGTATTTTTTTTTTTTTTTTTTTTTTTTTTTTTTTCGCATGCCCAAATTTCCGTCAATGAGTCCCGGGACACTGAAAGACCGGGGTACACGAAACTTGGTGGGCGTGTAACCCCACATGGATAGCATGGAACCATCGTTTTTCGTTTTGATCTGTAACCCCCCCGCTTGACTGGACCCCCCGAAAGGAGGGTAGGGCAGACACAGTTTTCTGTGAATATCTCGAAAACCGTGGGGTTTAGGAGAACCATTTTTTTTTTGTATGTTGATCTCAAGGGGCCATGTCAATCCATTCCATAACCACTCATTTCATGTATAGCACCACCTAGTTAAACACAAAAAAGTAAAAATGAGGTGTTGTAATTGAAGGTATCTGTGACCTAACATAGTCAAAACTGCACGAAATTGGAAGTGTATGATCATTATGACACCCTCTGTATGCACGCCAAGTTTTGTGGAATTCCGTTCATGGGGGGCCACACAATAAATTAATTTATGTTACTATACACCAACTGGCCTGTAGGTGGCCGGAGACAGTTTTCTGTGAATATCTCGAGAACCGTAGGGCCTAGGAGGTCCATCTTTTTTATGTATGTTGGTCTTAAGGGGGCATGTCAACCCATCCCATTACCACTTATTTCATGTATAGCGCCACCTAGTTAAAAATGAAAAAGCAAAAAATTAAGTGTTTTCATCACAATATCTCTGGCTGACAAGGTCAAAACTGCACGAAATTAAAAGTGTAGAATCATTATGACACCCTCCGAATGCATGCCAAGTTTTGTGTACTTTTGTTCATGGGGGGCCTTACAATAAAATAAATTATGTGTACATTTAGTGACATACACCAACAAGGATTCCCGGGACACTGAAAGACTGGGGTACACAAAACTTGGTGGGCATGTACCCCCACATGGATAGCATGGAACCGTCATTTTTCGTTTTGATCTGTAGCCCCCCCGCTGGACTGGACCCCCCGAAAGGAGGGTAGGGCAGACACAGTTCTCTGTGAATATCTTGAGAACTGTAGGGCCTAGGATGACCATTTCTTTCCGTATGTTTACCTCCAGGGGTCATGTTAACCCATTTCATGTGCACACATGTGCACAGATACACACACACACACACATACATTCACAGTAATCATACGTATGACACATACTCACACAGTAGACATATGTACGCTTGCATGCACAGGCACATACGCAGGCACAAACACAAGCACGCACGCACACCCACACACACACACTCACACACACACACACACACACATAACATAAACATAACACAAACAATCAAGAATTTCTCAGAATTATAAACAGGCAAGATGGAGGTGGGGTTCTATAAAATGAATTTTACATGTGAAATCTATGAACTAATCATGTTTTGGTACTTGTTGTCTAGCAGATACCAGTGAGAATTGAGTGTGGATAATGCAATTTAGTGAGACAGTTAGAATCATATAGGCCTTTCAGCGTGATTTCTTTTTGTGGAAAAAATGTGCTGGACTGGGCGGCGGTCATATTTTGTACCGCTCTGCGGTACATCTAGTTTTCCCAGTAATGACCGGCGTTCTATACATTATCCCTTACTTAAATCAAGCTTTGCATTGTGGTGAGGTAAAATCGATTGTCATTTCCAAGATGAACTCCATAGCCTAGGTGTCCATTCTCATTTTATCTTGAATAAATTATTGTGCCCTTTTAAAATGAGTTTGGCACTGATCCTGTGTTGTTTTTATGTTATGCACAAGAGGGTCTGATAAGCCTACATAACATCAGTAAAACCTGTGGAAACATAAAAAGAGCCAAGTAGCCTAGGCTTAATAGTACATGCTAGTATTTGAATTTGTTTTTAATTGGTTAGTATTGTTTTTACATTCTATTATTTCATATTTTTAGTTTGATAAATGTAGTTTCATCTGAGAACCCTGATACTATCGCTCTGTAGTTCTTCTGTGGTAGTATGTTTTTTCATAGCTCCTTAATCACATTAAAGATTGCTCAGGTTTCACATATCTCCAAGTAATTGTGTTGATTTGATACTGACTACCATAGACTATAATGGAAAATTGGTTTCTGTTTATATAGTAGGCCTATATGAGAGGGTTGGGTCTTACCTCCAGGTCTTATGAAATCTAAAAATAAACCAAATCAATATATCATAAAATAGGCAATAGGCTTCTTGTAAAGAAAGGTATTACTAGTAATTGTAAAGTACTTTACTAGTAATTAGAATGGTATTTCAGTGCACTTAACATCTAACTTTTGGGAATTGACAGTTCTCTTTTGGATATATAATAACAATGAGATATTCTGTAGCCTACTGATTATCAGTTTGTCGCATGTTTAGACCTTGTATGTGTGTTGCACAACATATGTTGCACTTGGCGATCATGGTGGGGATTGATATGGTAGTGGACCATGATGGTCATAGAAGAAGTGAAGGAGCAGTACCCCCCAATTATGGTGGGGTAATTTGCACTCTGCTGACAGGTGTGCCTCAATCTTCCCATGGCTACCAAAGACATAGGCTGCACTCAGAACATTAACAGCCCTTAGGGGTGTAGGCATAACAAATAATTATACTAACAGGGACACTATTACATAGAGAAAAAAGACATAGAAATCACATAAATTTGTGTGTGTGTGTGTTTGTGTGCCTTGTGTTCACTCAGTACTGAGGAGAGCACGTTCCCTCATGTCCAGAAATTCATGATTCATGTGATGCACTAAAATGTTTGTTGTAATTTTCATTTCATACATAGATGTTCTAAGCAAACATATTTACTCTTCTGGAATGAGTTGCAGAATGCAGAATGTGCTATACTGTGATGATTCTGTCATCAGATGGTCATTATGTCCACTTACCGTAAAGGTTTTGGACAGAAGAGTGGTGGACATGGATTCACTATAAATCCTGGCCAGAGACATGTCATAGCACAGAATGCCATATGACTACGAGAAAAGGGTCTTGGTTGCTTATTGCTCTGGTCTGCCTTGTTGACTGCCTTGCCTCATTTCTGTCATTGCTGTTAGTGCTTGCTGTCATTACACTTTTATGTAATGTATATTTATTCAACAGGTGATTTTATCTGTTAATTCAAACGCATGGTCCTGCTGGTGTCAGCACTCTGCTGTTCTTGTTGAGCTGTCAGAACTCATTTAGTGTCAGATGTGCTTGAGTACAAGTTCCTGACTAATCTACTGAACTCAGCGTCGTGTTCCTCGTCTTTGGCGGGGTGTTGATTTTTTTTTCCAGGCATTACCACAGTCCTGACCATGACCACCCTGAGCATCAGCGCCCGCCACTCGCTGCCCAAGGTCTCCTACGCCACGGCCATGGACTGGTTTATCGCCGTCTGCTTTGCCTTTGTCTTCTCCGCCCTCATCGAGTTCGCCGCCGTCAACTACTTCACCAATGCGCAAGCGGAGCGGGCCAAGAGGAAGCTGGCCAAACAGTGCCCGGTGCATTCAGCTGAGGCCAAAGCCAAGGACAAAGACACGGAGGAGGTTCTGCAGGTGAGAGCCCCTAAGATTACAGATCATACGATTACAGAGGAGTGACCAGATGTTGTGTGAGTTCAATCTGGAGCAGAGGCTAAAGGACACATGCGTGACGCTACTGTGTTGAATTATCTTTCTAAAATGGATAGTTCCGGTCTTTGGCTTTGCTTGGGTGAATCGTGCTGCCATTGTAAAGCCCAACGCAACCCTTCACATTGACCACATATCATTCTGTGTGAATTGATACAAAAGTTAGAGTCGCTGCATCTTGGTGTTGCTTGGCAACCATTCTGATAAAAGAAATATGTTTCTTGGTGGAAGAATGATTATCTATGAATAAATCATGGAATTTCTTATTGCTCATTGCCTTTATTTTAAGGTATATGTAGTATTTTTTCTTTGCGTCTTGCCAAAAAAACACCTTTTAGCTGTTCTAAAATCACTGGAACCTACGGCCCCTTGGAGCGTAGTGCAAATTATTCTCATGCAAAAGGCATTATCATGCAGATGTTAGAGATTTATTGTTTATGTGTGTTAATAACTAGATGTACCGCATAGCGGTACAAAATATGACCGCCGCTCAGTCCTGTACATCCGTTCCGCGAAAATAAAGCACACTTCAATTTGTCTCCATATTTTACTCCATCCCCCACTCTTGAAACTTTTGTGTATGCTTGTTTGGCATGCCTGAGTGTGTGTGTGCGGCTGCACAGAAAGTAGCCTACTGGTGCTGAAAAGGTGAATAGATTGTAGAATAGCCAAAGAAGATGTAGCATTGTTATAAAACCTTTAAAATCTCTAAACAATCACAAGTAGGGCAGTTCATCACAGTTCATCCATTGCAACTGGATTGATGAAAGGTCACTTACACCTGTAGGCTACATTGTATTTGGGAAAAGCAAAAGGTATCAGCATAATGTTATTTATTTATTTATTTATTTATTTACAAAAACATCTCAGCCGTTTTCAACAGCTATCAAAAACAAAGGTCATTTTTGGATGGATGGATTTTTTTGTGAATGTTTCTTCTTCTACATAAGATTTTAGTCATCTTTAGTTCATGTAATACTTTATTGTCAATGCACAAATTAAGTAACAGTAGTCTGAAACGTTATTGTTAATGCACAAATTAAGTAACAGTAGTCTGAAACGAAATGCTGTTTTACTAGTGGTGCAAATAACTGACATGTCCAAATGGGCCTTGATGAAATGCGTCGCTAGACTGTTCATACACATTTTAACGGGCCAAAGTTGAAGAACTGTTGTCCGTTATTGTTCGTGCAAATATATTGCAACCGAAATATAGGCTGATTCATGTTCCCTTGCATTGTGTAACTGAGGTCCATGGCTAGTCTGGCTTTCACCAGACCAAGCTCAATCTTTTAAGAAATCAAAAAATAAATAGCGGGCAGATCAGGCTGGGTTCACCAAGCGAGCCTAGTCCATAGGCACCCGATATTGTTCACGCTCTGGCTATTCTAAATGCAAAAATGCATCAGGGAGTTATGACAAAACTGTAACTAACAAACTAGATCCTAATAGAAAGCTGTTAGCTTCCTTAAGCTACAGGTAGGCTTATAAGGTAGGCCTATTTACAACATAAATTGTCAATAAGCTATGCTGGCAACACAAATAAAATCTCCTTTGGAAACCAATGGCTTAAGCCTTACAGTATCAAGCGGACTTAAATTGCCATATCGTGGCGAAAAGTTGTAATAAAATTCACGCAGCTCCATGAGTCAAGGAAAGCGCGAGTGAAGTAGCCACCTCTAAATGGGACCCACTAGCCTACACAGTAGCTTATGGTGTGTTGCTAAAGCAGCCATAATGAAATGAAGGTGTCATTGTTTGGATACTTCACACACACGTGCTTTTTAATTTCACAGACTACAACTACCAAGCTGGAATCAAAGCACATCGATTCCCCTCTCACACCCTGCACGCACTTCAAACAAAATAAACAGGCGTCTCAGTCTCACGCATATAGGCAAAACTGTATCAGATCGGTGTAACGTTGGTAAATCTTTCATTGCACAGAATGATTTTTGTAGCACGTGCAACAAATGACAGTCGAAAGATACAATTACAGTGCTGCTATCAATTTGCTTGGTATAACCGCATTTATAGTTTTCTACAAATGCAATCAATCAAATTGGCCTCCATCACTCAACCAACGCTAACGGTAACATTGCCTAGGTCCTTATTGATATTATAAGATTAACGTACCTGCAGTAAAAACCAAGCATGTCCGATAAACATCCTCAGATATATGTCGGCTTCAAGAAGAAATGGGAATTACATTTCATGTGAACATCATCCTATCCTTATTAGACGTTCTCTGCGGTAAACTATAGTCCTTGTAGGAAGCGGCCATTGTTATTCCAACCCACGTTTAACTTCCAACAAAATTACGTCTCACTGCAACGATGCGCCATCTAGTGGACAAACGACTACTTATCGCCAATACTGGAAATGCAGCCATGATGATGATGATGATGAATATTTATTTTGGCTTTCTTTTAATCCTACTGAATTTGTAATTATGTATCAGCCGTTCTAATACCGATAGTATGTGGGTGCCTGTGTGTGTGTGCATGTGTATATGTGTGCACCGCCATCTACAGGCCAATGAGTGTACAGTCACTAAATGTACACATAATCTATTTTTTTAAAGACCCCCCCATGGATGAAATTCTACGAAAATTGGCATACCCCCAGAGAATGCCAGGTCAATCATACACATACAATTTGGTGCAGTTCTGAACATCTTAACTGAATATAGGGACGATTAAAGCAGAATAATATTGCATTTTCATTTTTTACCGGGGGGGTGCAAATCACAAATGAGTGATTATGGGCCAGATTGATGTGGGCCCTTGAGACCAACATACCATAAAAGATTCTTCATCCTCGGTGCCACGGTTCAGGTAGTTATTTAGGAAAAACTGCTTTTTTTGCGGTTCGGGGGGCCCAGCACGGGGGGGGAGTGGACCCCGGGGACGAAACAAAATTTTTCCGTAAAAGTCTAGTGGGGCTACATACCCACCAAATTTCATGTGCCCCGGTGGTTCGGTGTCCCGGGTATCGTTGACCAAAAATTCAGGAAGTAGATGACGGGAAAAAAATAAAAAAAACTAGATGTACCGCGTAGCGGTACAAAATATGACCGCCGCTCAGTCCTGCACATCCATTCCGCGAAAATAAATCATATTAATGAATTTGTCTCCATCTTCTACTCCATCCCCCACTCTTGAAACTTTTGTGTATGCTTGTTTGGAATGTGTGTTTGCACACATTCCGCACACAAAGTAGCCTACTGGCGCTGCAAAGGTGAATAGATTTGTTTCTGGGCCAAAAAATCTGTAACATTGTTATAAAACCTTTAAAATCTCTAAACAATCACAAGTAGGGCAGTTCATCATAGTCCATCCATTGCAACTGGACTGATGAAAGGTACACCTGTAGGCTACATTGTATTTGGGAAAAGCAGAAGGTAGCAGCATAATGTATTTATTTATTTATTATTAAACTAAAACAATCCCTGTCAGTTCCATGCAGTTTTCAACAGCTATCAAGAAGAGAGGTCATGTCATGGATTTTTGTGAATGTTTCTTCTTCTACATATGCATAGGTTTAGTCATCTAGTTCAAATTATATTCAGCTTTATTGTCAATGCACAAATTAAATACCAGTAGTCTAAAACAAAATGCCGTTTTACCCAGTGGTGCAAATAACTGACATGTCCAAAAGGGCCTTCATGAAATGCGTTGCGAGACTGTTCATACACATTTTAACGGGCAAAGTTGAAGAGCTACTCTCCGTTATTGTTTGTGCAAATAATATGCTGATTCATGTTCCCTTGCATTTTGCAACCATGAGGTCCATGGTTAAGCTCAATCTTTTGACGCAATCTTTTGATTTTCACCCAGCCTAGTCCATGGTAGGCGCCCGATAGAAATATTGTTTAATTTTGCGATTGAGATATCCACGCACTGGCGCCCCCCCTGCGACGTGTTCGCCCCCCGGTTTTAGAGCTATTCTAAATGCAAAAATGCATAGACATTGCATGACAAAACCGTGACTGTTAACAAACTATAAGCTATATAAGGTAGGCCCTATGCTAGGCCTATTACACAACACAAATTGTCACCAGGCTATGCTGGCGACCCAAATAAAATATCCGTTGGAACCAATGGCTTACACCTTACAGTATCAAGCTGCCACCTCTTGGCGAAAAGTTAATAGTTTTGCATATCAGTAGTAATACATTTCACGTAGCTGTGAATCACGGAAAGGGCGAATGAAGTGGACACTTCTAAATGGAACCCAACCCACTGTACAGTAACAGTAAAGGTCTGTGGCTAAAGCAGCCATAATGAAAGCGTTATCATTGTTTGGATACTTCACACACACGTGTTTTTTAATCGCATAGACTATAACTACCAAGCTGGAATCAAAGCACATTGACTCCCCTCTCACACCCTAAACACGCACTTCGAACAAACAAAAAGCGCCTCAGTCTCACGGAATAGCCACAGGCAAAACTGTATCTGACCGGTGTAACGTTGGTATTAAATCATCCATCGCAAAGAATGATTTTTGTAGCACGTGCAACAAATATGTGTAGGTACAGCCCTGCCCTGAATACATCTCAACGTGCGCTCTAAAACATCTGGTTTAAATGGAGATGTAGATCATCACGGGATCATAGACAGGTTATCTTTCAGGTAGCCTAGGCCTATATATTTTCCATTAAAAAACCATCACGTAGCGAACGTGTTGTGGCTAACTCACTTAGCTCCTGTTAGTAGCCTAGGTTATGGTCATAAGCAAATGAGATGACAGTCGAAAGATACAATTAGTGCTGTTATCGATTTGCTTGGTAGCCTATAAACGCATTTATGGTTTTCTACAAATACATCAATAATCAAATTGGCCTCCATCACTCAACCATGCTAACGGTAACATTATTTTACCTACGTTCTGCTATTGATAGGATTAACGTAGCCTACCTGCAGTAAAAAACAAGCATGTCCGATAAACATTCTCAGATTTATTTCGGCTTCAAGAGGAAATGGGAATTACATTTCATGCAGAAATCATCCTACCCTTAGACGTTCTCTGCGGTAAACTACTGTAGCCTACAGTCTTGTCCTTATAGGAAGCATAGTGTCTTTCTAACCCACTTTAGATTAACTTCCAACAAAATTACGTCTCACTGCAACGATGCGCCATCTAGTGGACAAACGACTACTTATCGCCAATACTGGAAATGCAGCCATGATGATGATGATGAATATTTATTTTGGCTTTCTTTTAATCCTACTGAATTTGTAATTATGTATCAGCCGTTCTAATACCGATAGTATGTGGGTGCCTGTGTGTGTGTGTGCATGTGTATATGTGTGCACCACCATCTACAGGCCAATGAGTGTAGAGTCACTAAATGTACACATAACTTAATTTTTTAGACCCCCCCATGGATGAAATTCTACGAAACTTGGCATACCCCCAGAGAATGTCAGGTTAATCATACACATAAAATTTGGTGCAGTTCTGAACGTCTTTACTGAAGAGAGGGGCGATTAAAGCAGAATGATATTGCATTTTCATTTTTTACCGGGGGGGTGCAAATCACAAATGAGTGATTATGGGCTAAGTTGATGTGGGCCCTTGAGACCAACATACCATAAAAATTTCTTCATCCTCGGTGCCACGGTTCAGGTAGTTATTTAGGAAAAACTGCATTTTTTGGGTTTCGGGGGGCCCAGCGCGGAGGGGGAGTGGCCCCCGGGGACCAAACGAAATTTTTCCGTAAAAGTCTAGTGGGGCTACATACCCACCAAATTTCATGTGCCCCGGTGTTTCGGTGCCCCAGGTATCGTTGACCAAAATTTCAGGAAGTAGATGACGGGAAAAAAAAAAAAAAAAAAAAAAAACTTTGACAATCCCTATATGACCGCTTCGCTAGCTTCGCTAGCGGCGGTCATAATAAATAAAAAAAAAAACTTTGACAATCCCTATATGACCGCTTCGCTAGCTTCGCTAGCGGCGGTCATAATAATCATCAGCAGTGTGGCTCAGTGACAATAACATGGTTCCTGTACCTAATCGGTAAAGCAAGATGCACACACAGTAAAACAAAAAGTTTCATAGCCAATAGATGCCATGCTAATGAAAAAATATATAACTACACAGAATGTCACTGTAAGCCACTTTAAAAAAAAAAAAAAAAACACACACACAAATGGATGCTAATGAAAACAGAAGTAAATATGCTTACATATGCTCTTTTTCACTAATATTCTGAGCATATTAATAAAACACAACCCCCTAGTGAGCACAGTTTCCTATGTGAAGCTTTTTATTCTTTCTATGAAGACCAACGTGAACCTCTCCATGTCGTACTTTAGTTTCTCTGCTGTCATGAGTGGTCATGAAGCTTGTGGGACTTGTCATTTGGCGGCCCTAATAGGATTGTAAAGGTCTTATAATTGAAGGCGACACGAAAAGCGTTACCTTTTAGCTCTAATGCAATGTGAAATTACAAGAGAGCAGCATATTTAGGGCATGCATGACATATTTAGACTTTTGAAGGGATAATATCTCTCTAAGCTGCAGGCGCAGGATTAGAAGTGGCATGCACTGACAGCTGTGGGCCCGTACCTGAGCGGACATGGTGGTAAGAGATCCTTTCTGACAGGATGTACATTTTGCTCTTTTGCTGCTGTGTGTCTCTCTCTCTCTCTCTCTCTCTCTCTCTCTCTCTCTCTCTCTCTCTAATTATGCCTTTGCTTTTGAGTGAGTGTGTAGAGTTTGAGAGCAAATCTATTTTAGAAAAAAAAAGAAGGTATTTGGACTGCGGTAATGCAACATGTTTTTAGACAAATGCACTTGTGTACTTGTGTCTCATATTAGGTATACAGAAGTGTGTGAATTGGAACACAGCCATGGGTTCACTGGGGTCACAGTGATGCCAATGTTGTTGTCAGAGGTTATATATGGGGGCCCTGTGAGAAGACACGTATGCACACTTTGTTATGGCAACTATGCCATAGTAGGGGCACCAAAGGGCACCAACCGTACCTGCGTATGTAACATGTCCTCCAGGACACAGGGCTTGAGACTAGCATGTAATATCGGTGGGATGCTGTTAATTTGTGGTACATGCTAAGAGATTTATATTTTCTCCATAGACAGGTCCTGGAGTTGCATTTCTCATTTTGACTGTTACAGCCAGACAGTCAGAACACCATGTTTAACAGATATATAATATCCTAAAGAATACCTCTACCCTGGTGATAAATCCTGCAAAAGCAGCGCAGCACAGCACAGCACAGCACAGCGTGCCGAATGTTCCAGGCACATACATTCAGGTGAACCGTCCCAGCTGTCTGTTTAGCTCAATGCACGCCATGTGTAATCCAACGCAAGGGCTTAAAGATATTATCCCCTCAGAAAATCTAAGCACAGTATGCACGTCCTAAAGAGGCCTCTCTCCTGATAAATTTGCTGCCCATTAAAAGTGGACATGCATGTGGTCGTCCTGTCTTACTTACACGGAGGACATCATTATGTTCTTAAGAACTATGGAACCGGACTTTAATCACATAGCCCTTCTCACATGAATGACTGCTTTTGCTCTTACTGGACACTCAAATTCTAGAATAATCAGTTCATGAGTGGTCAGATACTGGCTCAAACACTCACACACACTACAGCATTGTGTCTTACAATCTCACATACAGGAAAGGAGTAAGAGAAAGAGAGAGAGAGAGAGAGAGAGAGAGAGAGAGAGAGAGAGAGAGAGAGATAAAAGGCCCAATATGGAGTAATCGTGTGGGAATGTGGTTTTAGTAACTGAGGTCCACACTGGTGGATTAGTGGGTTGCCACAGCAACGGAGCCACTGCACATCTGTACAGTATACTGTAGGTTTTCTAGAGCCAATGCAAAGTGAAGTGGGTGCGGGGGTGCGAGGGGGGGTGGGGGATTAATAATCTTTTCCTAGAGAGCCCCCACCATCACCACCACCATCACCACAAACACACACAGGAACACACAAAAGGAAGCTGCTGCATGGACATTTGCTTACATGTAGAAGACCCAGACACTTACAAACATATACACACACACACACACACACACACAAGAACATACTCATACTCTATCTCACACATACTTACTCACTCTCTCTCTCTCTCACACTCTCTCTCTCTCTCTCTCTCTCTCTCTCTCTCTCACACACACACACACACACACACACACACATATACAAACACACACAATCAATAACACATAGAAGTGTGTGCGCACCCATTCACACACTCATTCTTCCAAACGTATCGGTAAAAGTATTGGCTCTTCCGAAATGGAGAATAAATAAATAAACCACTCAACTCTTTCAGGACATATTATCTCCTCATAGGCCACTACATTCCCTCACCTCCATAATAACTCAAATGCTGGAGGAGTACACTGATGTACAAGGACACAGTGATGCAAAAGCAAAACAAACGGAGCCAAAAAAGATCCCAACGGGCGCCTCTCCCCCTGTGCTCACTTGAGCGCTGAGCCCTTTGAGCAGGACCAGCTGCACTAGTGAGATTTGCTGGCGCTCCGCTGCCACACCGGGTCCGGCTTAGTCATCTCCCCCGCCCCGGCCCTGCCACTGAGAGTTGCTTTAAAAATTCAATATTGATAGACGCCTCCCCCTCACGCCTACTCGCCTGCTCTGCTTCACACAAACACCTCCCACAAATGCATTTGTATAATGCTCAGGCCTCCCTCCGACCACTCGCGTTCCCGCAAGGCACCGCATGCTGCTCCGCGTTATATAACGAGAGTGAATAATTGAAAGTATACTGTTTTTTGCCATGATTCTATGATTCAGTGCTCTCCAGCAAATCAAAACCACTGCCTGTGTGTTATTTCAGACATTGATATGTGAAGATGCTAAATGCGCTTCAGTTCACTCACTGAAAGATGTTAAATATGAGCTGTCTGCTTGTTAACTGTGTAAGGACAGCTCGCATGTCTACAAGTACGCTATGGTTTGCTTTGGTCCAAGTGATGTAAATGTTAACATCAGAGGGTGTACAATGACTATGCATATGTGATGCCATCTAGGAAAACCCATTACATGGTGCACTCATAAATCCTTGATTTTTGCTCTGTTTTAACCCTCTATGTTGAAATTTCACCAATTTAAGATTTTGATACCATCCTAGCAACATTCTGGACACTGTCTCCTAGCACTGTGCATCTATAAGGACCTGGTCTAATGGTCTGTAATGGTTTAATTGAGAACCACGCCCACTCTCACTCTGACCCACTCCAGCTCTGGGCCAGGCTGTTGAAGTGGGTGAGAGCCATTTGAGCTATTGGACTGTACAAGCAGTGCTGTAATGTTCTTTTTAAAAGAGTTATGTGTAAGCCTGACTAGCTGACTGGCAAATGAAATAATTTCCTACTCTCCACCCCTGCACCTGCAAAAGTAAAATTAGGCCAGTCTAATTGTTTACTTTTAATGCTCCCGTGCAGCTCATCTACTCTGCAAACATTAATCATCTGTTTACATGTTCACTGGAGCATGGTCATTAGCCGCAAATTGTTGGTCTGTGATTTCCATGAGAGATTAAAACAAATGTCTCATACCTGATTAATAGTTTATGCCCAAAATTCTGACCAGTGGTTTCAATGATCAGAGTTTATCAGTCATGTTTACCAAGTTTTGTTTGGAAACAAAACAAGCTACAAGCAATTGCAATCAAGAAGGATGACATATCAGGATGAAGAAATAAGGGAAATCAAGACCTTCATTAGACACCTAAAAAGAACAAAATTCCTTGTGTAACATGGTGATCACCATTCGGAAATGTATTCAGACACTGTGCCATGCAGCACAATGCATTGATCACTGCACGCGGAGTGTGTGATGTCAGCGTTAAAAGCATTTATTGTGCGATCCATTTGTACATGCTGACGGTGTGACAACTCGTAACTTGTGAAATTACATAACTTCCTTGTCGTAAGAACTCGCCGTGAACTGGGTGTCCTTTGACTAGTACGAGATTGCTTCTCTTTAGACAAGTTTAGGAAGGGCATGCTGTTGTGTCATTTTTCGTAACTTCCGGATTCCGAACTTACTACTCGTTAGACAAGCACACTGGACAAATGGATCGCACCATTATACTGTACAACACTAGTTGCCTTCGAAGTGAAGAGAGGCTGTTACCACCGACTCTGCACACCATCAAAGATGCAACAATTGTAAACAAGAGGACCAGCTAACAGTGTCAAGAAGGTCAGGGGCGCGTTTCCCAAAACCATAGTTGCCAACTAAGTAAGCAACTTTGTTGGTTTCAATGCAATTTCCCATTGCCAACCAACTAAGTTGCTATCAGGTTAGCAACTATACTTTTGGGAAACGCACCCCTGAGCAGTAGAGATACTGAAAATAATTCTGTTTATTAGGCCTACCTTTTACTGGATGTTCTTTTGCAATGTACCTGCTAATAATTCCCCCGTACTGCAACTCTCTGCGGTAACTTCTCCAGCTGACTATCACCACTGCTAGCTTAGCCTACTAATCACATTCACCTGTGCTCTCTCTCTGTTTACTTTGCTTAGTCTACTTCCTTTACTGGCGATTCAAACTTCACGATTCCCCTGTGCTGCAACTCTTAAACTGACTTGTCAAACAATCAAACTTCATGACTCTACAGTTCATAAATCAGTTCCAATTCTACTACAAACCACTCACAATATGATGCCCATTTTTACATTTTGTTTTGAAAAGAATTTATCTTCATTATTTTACTACTTTCATTGACACTGTTATCGTGTGAATAAGCCTTTTAAGTTTATTTAGGATGTGGGCTACAGTATATGAAATGCCGATATGTCGGGCTGCTATTGTCTGATGTTGTCCTCTGTTAATTTATGAGAACTTAGCAAACACCTGGTGCCTGTAGAAGCACACCTGCTCCCTGGTCTTGGCTTTCCTTGGCTCTCCTGCTTTTGATCTCACAGTCATAAAAAATCAGCTGCATACGCAAGGCTGAAATTTGGCTACACCAGCTGGAAAAACAATTTTGATGTCACACTCGGCCGCCTAGTCCTGTGGTCCCATTTTCCATCGTACTCGTCTTACGTAGTAAGCTGTCCGAAAAAACGGAAGTTACGCAAAATTACGCAAATACGCCCATTTCAAGTCATCTGACGAGAAGCGATCTCGTCTCGTACAAGCCAGGAGACCCCCAAGTTCGGCGGAGAGTTCTTACGGCTTGAAAACAAAGATGGCTGCGGCCTGTGTTTGTGTTAAGTAGCTGTGCTATTTTACTCTTCTTTTTACTGCTTAGCAAATGTGAATGTCCATTTCAATTACTCGTACACATTCCAATGCCTCAAGGGTATGTGTTATGTTGTCTTGTTGTTCGTGGAATATCGTGGAATGTGTTGTTTATCCGTTGGTGTTGGTAAAAGTGGTTAGCAATGTTCCTGTGTTGCTAAAAACAAACGCTAGACAACAATACGTTACTCGAGGTGAATACCAGCGATTAATTGGTCTTTGACTCATTGTGTTGTGATGAACGTAAACGCAAACTGGAGTGCTTCTTACGAGGAAGTGACGTAATTTCACAAGTTACGGGTTGTCACAAGCCATCAGCATGGACAACGGGATCACAGCACAAGGCCAGGAATGTCGAGAATGGCTGCAGATCATTTGTCTTTTTGTCCATCTCTCCTTCCTTCCTTCCTCCTGTCCTAACCCCTTCTTCTAATTATATTTGTAAAGGAAACAAGAAAGGAACGATGAGGATGGAGGAATGAAGGAGAGACCAATATGACGGTGCCTTCATGTGCATTGGAAAAAAAAAATTTCCAGTGAAAACGCCATAATTTACGTCACTTCATGTGGGAATAAGAGGTGGGAATTTGGGGGGAAGATTTTGCTACCTGAGTTGCCCAGTTGGGGGACATGAATGAATACTTATTATACAATGCGTGAACAAAACAGGCATGAACTTTAATTTTTAGTAGTAGTAGTAGTTGCATAGTAGTTCATGATCAGTCCAGCATTTAAAGATCTTTTCTTGGTCTATCTAGTAACTTATTACCGCTAATAAATCCCTACGAACTTGGTGGAATCTGAAAGTTGATAGACGTGGGAGGGAACTTTTCGCATTGACAGTTTGGACCAATGATCACACAATTCCAACTGAAAACACTTCCACATAGGATGTTCTCATATTTCCTTGCGTAACAGCCCTTTCGCCTCTCTCCTCTCTTCTCGTTCTCACCTCCTCTGGTTGCAATTAGACAAATGAGACATCCTCGATGACGTAGACATTTCCGGGGCACGAGCTGAGGACCGAGGAGAGAGGCCGTTTGCAAATAGGCCTTCGGGATGCAGCCTATAAAGCAAATGAATGAAACTATAGGAAATGTGCCAGTTGGTCTGTCCCCAATTTTCTTCACCAGATGGACCTAGTTTCATTGTTGTTACTCATGATGGAGAAGTGACCAAGCCTTTGCCCTCCAGCCATCATACCACCTGTCCACCAAGCCTCACCCCAAGCTTCCTACAGGTTCCCTACTTAGACTTAACCTTGCTTTTGCATTTGGGTTCTACAGGGTTATGTACTTGGTCCTCTTCATTTCTTATTTATTGTTCTGTTTATTGTGAGGTATCTATGTCTTATAAACTACACAAAAATGTATTTCTTTTCTGGGGACTTCGTTTCCCCAGCATACCCTTTTGGGAAATGCTGTGCTAAAAAGAAAGACATATTCATTTTATTTTGTAATGTAATTGAGAAAGCTAATATCAGTTGAATACGCTGGTAACTCATGATTGCTAGAATAATTTGGCAGGTAATCCAGAAGACTTTTAAACAGGATTAGGCATCATGTCCCTTTTACCAATCTTAAACTAAGGACCTGAAAGAAAAGGGCAACTAACAGTATGTTCAGTATTTTACCGTGTTTGGTCATGCAGTTATGTCTGTCTTCTTGAGCTATTGGACTGTACAAGCAGTGCTGTAATGTTCTTTTTAAAAGAGTTATGTGTAAGCCTGACTAGCTGACTGGCAAATGAAATAATTTCCTACTCTCCACCCCTGCACCTGCAAAAGTAAAATTAGGCCAGTCTAATTGTTTACTTTTAATGCTCCCGTGCAGCTCATCTACTCTGCAAACATTAATCATCTGTTTACATGTTCACTGGAGCATTAGCCTGGGTGCCATTCCGAACTTAGTCCCGCCCACAACGTTTGAGGTCGGGAAGTTCGGTCTGGCATTGCTCAATAGTAGCGCGAGTATGCTCGCCCAATATCTGGCGGGCCAATCAAATTGTCAGGGCGGGCTTTATACGATGATGGACAGATGATCAACAGTAACGTAATCAACCACGTCACCAAAGCGCGCTTGGGTTGAATTCGTTTACAACAACGATGGCTGCCGCTGGAGAGTTGAGGTGTGTAGATTCTGCTATTAGGTCTGTTCTAGAAGATATCGACAGCAAATTAATTTTAAAAGAGGAACAGAGAAACGCGATCAAGGCATTTGTTGAAAAGAAAGATGTTTTTGGCGTCCTTCCTACGGGATTCGGCAAAAGTTTAATTTATCAGCTGGCTCCGTTGGTCGCTAAGAAGATGGGACACAATGAAAACCCATTGGTCATTGTTGTTTCTCCTTTGGTCGCACTCATGGAGGACCAAGTGAAAGAAGCAACTGAAATGGGCATCACGGCGATGCAACTCGGCGTGAACGACGAGTTGGATATAGCCAGCGGTCGTTGCCAGCTCCTTTTCGGAAGCCCGGAATCCTGGCTGCTGAACAACAAGTGGAGGGACATGCTAGGCTCCGATGTTTTTCAAGCCAACGTTATGGGTATCGTCGTGGACGAAGTTCATCTAACTTACAAATGGTAAGAGAATCTAACTGTCTGACTTAGTAAATAACTCCCAATGTCGTGATATGAATCCCATGTTGTAGCCTAGGTATCGTTGTACGTTCGCTAACTCAGACTTGGTACAATCATTAACGTTAGTGTGATTGTAGCGAACTAGCTGTTAAAACATTCTAATGTAGGTTACTGTTTTATTTCTATCAGTTGTCAGGCTGCAAAAGGGCAGAAGGGCATTTAGGTGTTGCTTTATGTACTCAAGCACCATACCCATATTAGTAGTCACTGTACCCCTTATAAGTGATGTATTCTTTTCAGATGTCAGTACAGTCATTAAAAAGTACTAAATGATACTACTCATAATTTCTTATTTTTACTGTTACTTATTGGTTGCTTTTTGTACTGCTATATATTCCAGGTACACCTGTGCTGACATTGACCGCTTCTGCTGATCGGGAATCCAGAGCCAGGGTTATGAAAAAGCTTCAGATGGACAATCCAATCATTTTGGCCCTGAGCCCAAACAGAACAAACATCAGACTGGGTCTGATTAAAGTACCTGGCCATACACTGGAGTGCCTACACTGGATTGTGAGGGATGTTAGTACAAAGCTTGACCCAGCAGTTAAGACGGTACTTTAATGGAGTCACTAGTTGTCTGCGGAAAGCTTTGTACTGCCATTTTGAGGAATACGCCACATCTGTTGATCTAGGACATCTGTGCTGCACTCACTGCCATTCTGTTTGTTCTTGTGAACCTGAAGGTTGTGGGGAGCTAATCCCCAAATATGAACACTTTCAAGGGGAGGTTTCATCACACCACAAACACAGAATAGTCACACCTGAGGGCACACTTTTGATCAGGGAACTGTTACAAACTTACAGGAGTAGTTTACTTCAGGACCATACAAACATACCACTTTACAGTCGACACAGCCTGCACTGCTTTTGGAGATGAACTCATTGATCAGTTTTAGAACAGTGCACACAGATATTTGACCTGGACTTCATTATCCATAATCTCCCTACATACAAGCTGGAACATGCAAAAGAGATACTATGAATTATGCATGAGGTTTTTGATGACATCGAACAGAGTCAAACTAATTTGTTTGATGACGGTGTTGTTCAGGATGACCGTGTTCAGGTTGACATGGATTACACTGGTTACTTTGATGACGAGGATGAGGATAAGATACAATCATCACCAAGTAACTTGGAATCAGGCTTGTCAATGTTGAAGATCTCAGACTAGCTTCAAATTCAGGCTCAAATTTGTAGCTTCAGGGTCCTGTTGTTGTGCAAATGCCTTTTTTTACCTCTGTTACATTAATATTTTTTAATAAAATTAAAATGGTTTATACTTCTCTACTGGTTGGTGATGTTTCTGCATTTAAAAGACAAACAATAAGACATGTCAATAAAGATTTTTAATATCTACACATAATAGGTAATGTTTGAAGATATACTCTGAACTTTGAACATACAACCAATAAGAAAACACACACAAGAATGTGGATACTACTTAACTATTATATGAAAACACAATTATTTACATTGTCATTTATGAAAACAATATTTACAAATTACCATCACCATTTACATTTCACATTTACTTAATTATTTAAATAGGCACATTTTGCCAGTCCATTATTTTCTCCTGGTAATTCAGCTTTGCCAATAAGTTTCTCTTGAAATTCGGGAATGCATGATACAAGGATACAAGGAAGTTTATTGTCACATGCATATAGTTACTGGAAGTAAGAAATGCAGTGAAATTAAGTATGGTGTCAGCCTATTTGTGCATTTATGGGGGGGGGTAAAAAGTGCAGTAGAAGAGGGGTTTAGTAGATTAAGTGGCAAGGGCTGCATAAGAAAGGTGGGGGAGGATTGCGATTGGGGGGGGGGGCACCAACAAGGAGCACCCAAGAGCAACAGGGGCAAGGAAAAACTCCCTTACCAAGGAAGAAACCTTGGGCATATCCACGGCTCAAGGGGCTAACCCAACTGCCAAGGGTCTTGGTGTGTGTGTTGGGGGGATGACAAGGGAGATGGGATAGTGTGCTGTGTATGTGGGGAGAGGGCAGTGTGCAATATGTGTGTTGGAGAAGCTTCCTCATGAGACAATGTGCTGTGTATTGGGGGGCGGGGGCAGTGTGCTGTAAGTATGTTGGGGATGTGTGTTGGAGAAGCTTCCTGATGAAATAATGTGCTGTGTATGTAGGGGAGAGGGGGGGGGCAGTGTACTGCAAGTATGATGTATGTGAGTGATGACAGTGAAGATGTGTGTGTGGGCGGGAGGGGAGTGAAGCAGTGACTGTGTGTGTGTGTGTGTATAGTGTGTGTGTGGGTAGGTGGGGGCAGTATGCTGTAGGTAAGTAGAGGATGTGTGTTGGAGAAGATCCTGAAGACAATGTGCTGTGTATGTAGGGAGGGGGGGGGGGCAGTGTGCAGCAAGTATGTAGAGGAGGCTTACTGTAGTGTGCTGTATGTATGTGAGGTGATCACAGTGATGATGTAAGAGTGTGTGTTTTTTTTGTGTGTGTGTGTGTTGGGGATGGGGGGGGGGGGGACAGAAAGGCTAGGCAATCAAGGACATGGGTAGATAGATGGAGGAGAAATCAAAAATAATAAATAAAAAGTTCTATAGAGATGTGCAAAAGTTGGAGAAAGTCAGATATGTGTGTGTGTGTGTGTGTGTGTGTGTGTGTGTGTGTTTTGACGTGTGATGAATAAGAAAATAAATAAAAGGTCTGCAGCATAGGGAGAGGGATGTAAAAGTGCTAAAAGTCATGTAGGTGTGTGTGTGTTGGGGCGTGGGGGGGATGGGGTCATGAGTGCTGAGGAGTGGATGAGTGCAAAGTCAGTATAGTGTGAGTTCAGAGTTGGGAAATGTTTGAGAGTGCTGAGGAGTGAATGTGTGCAAAGTCAGTATAGTGTGAGTTCAGAGTTCGGATGGCCTGGGGATAAAAACTTCTCCTGAGCCTCTCAGTTCTGGCTTTGTGACTACATAGGCGTCTTCTTGATTTCAGCGGTAGGAATAATCCATTGTTAGGATGAGAAGAGTCCTTCAGAATCTTTTGGGCTCTTAGGAGTACTCTTCTGGAATAGATTTCTTGTAGAGCAGGGAGTTGAGTTCTTATAGTACGTTCAGCTGAGCGCACTACTCTCTGCAGAGTACTACAATCTCTAACTGTGGAGTTCCCATACCAGGTGATGATGCTACCAGTTAGAACACTCTCAACCGCTGAAGTGTAGAAGGCCTTCATGATGGATGTAGAAACTTTGAATTTCCTTAGCTGACGAAGGAAGTAGAGTCGTTGTCTGGACTTCTTCAGAACATGTTGAGTGTTAACAGTCCATGTTAAGTCTTCAGTAATGTGGACACCAAGGTATTTAAAACTTGTGACTCTCTCTACAGGTTGCCCGCTGATCATTAGTGGGGTGTAACTGTAGTTCTGCTGCTTCCTTCTGTAATCCACTACTATTTCCTTGGTTTTATTGATATTCAGTGTCATGAGACTGCCTGCCTGGGTGATTTTTGTTGGGAAAGTTGTGTCTCCCTGAAAATGTTTACCAGTGTTAAAACGTCCTGTTCTCGGGCCACATGATGAATGCCAGCCGGCCTTGTCAGCTCCAGCTCTGTGTCCGTTTTGTCCATTAGCTCTTTGACGATGCCAATGGACCTACTGATTCTGGCTGCTGACATTTCTGACATGTTTGGTCCCAATCCTCTCATAAATGATTTGAGAAAATTGTTTAGGTGTTCCAGGTGGAGGTCAAGTGGATGGAAAATGGGTGACAACCTGAAATATAAGTGAACACGTCAGTGTGAAGAATTACAGTATAGCCTAATAAGTATAACGTGCATTGACAATACATTGGATAATACAGACTGTTAAATATGGTGACACCAGATGCAATTGCTGAGCAGGTCAGAGAAACACTGCCCACCCCCCACAGAGGTGCCAAGCACAGAAGTGGGGGTTGGATAACATGCTAGTCCATTACAAAATGAAGTTTCTACATATTGACAAAGTGACAGAGGCCAACTTACACATCAGGTACAAGTTTATCCTGGTAACATTTGCTCACACTACACTGAAATTCGGGCTGGCTTCCAGAATACTAGGCATGTCAAAATATGACTAGATGATTTAATCATTGATAGATTTCACGGAAATGAGGAGTGTGGGAATGCACAGTGTTTATCACATTGGACAATAATCACGACTCACTATTAACTCATGTGAAACGTGGCAATCGAGGTCATAGTCATATCATAAGAAGTAGAAATGTATTAACAAGCTTACCTCTGTAATGCTTCTTCGCGTTTTTGTACCGGTTGAAGTTGACGGATTGGGGCAGAACTTCTTCAGAGTCCGGGGCGTCTCTGATGCCTCAGATGAACACGGTTCTTCAGGCTGGTCTCCTTCGTCTTCTGTCCATTTTTTAAACACGGGCATGTCGCGTTCCAACCGTGTTATAAAGTTCTGACAGGACCGACAAATGCGATGCGATTTGTTTGCAGTGTTGTGGAGTTGTAATCCTAAACGGATAACTTGATCGTATATGCATTCACCTTTACTGTTTCTCTCAAAAATGAGGTTCGTGTGTTGAAGAACTCCGTGTATCCTTACATTATTTTTACAACACCTGCGAAAATCGCTCACATTTTCTTCGTCTAGCGTGCAGTTGAGTTCTGTTGACATCAACTATGCGTCGCTTAACATACGTCACACACTCCGTTGCTCTGATTGGTTGTAGGTCTATCCAATTGAGTGCAGAGGCATTTTTTTTCCTGGTTCGTTTGAAACACGCCCCATAATCACAGCTCTATGGAGCAGTATCAGACTCAAATTCTGACTAGAATTGAGTATGACTACGTCAGGCTACTGGAGCATGGTCATTAGCCGCAAATTGTTGGTCTGTGATTTCCATGAGAGATTAAAACAAATGTCTCATACCTGATTAATAGTTTATGCCCAAAATTCTGACCAGTGGTTTCAATGATCAGAGTTTATCAGTCATGTTTACCAAGTTTTGTTTGGAAACAAAACAAGCTACAAGCAATTGCAATCAAGAAGGATGACATATCAGGATGAAGAAATAAGGGAAATCAAGACCTTCATTAGACACCTAAAAAGAACAAAATTCCTTGTGTAACATGGTGATCACCATTCGGAAATGTATTCAGACACTGTGCCATGCAGCACAATGCATTGATCACTGCACGCGGAGTGTGTGATGTCAGCGTTAAAAGCATTTATTGTGCGATCCATTTGTACATGCTGACGGTGTGACAACTCGTAACTTGTGAAATTACATAACTTCCTTGTCGTAAGAACTCGCCGTGAACTGGGTGTCCTTTGACTAGTACGAGATTGCTTCTCTTTAGACAAGTTTAGGAAGGGCATGCTGTTGTGTCATTTTTCGTAACTTCCGGATTCCGAACTTACTACTCGTTAGACAAGCACACTGGACAAATGGATCGCACCATTATACTGTACAACACTAGTTGCCTTCGAAGTGAAGAGAGGCTGTTACCACCGACTCTGCACACCATCAAAGATGCAACAATTGTAAACAAGAGGACCAGCTAACAGTGTCAAGAAGGTCAGGGGCGCGTTTCCCAAAACCATAGTTGCCAACTAAGTAAGCAACTTTGTTGGTTTCAATGCAATTTCCCATTGCCAACCAACTAAGTTGCTATCAGGTTAGCAACTATACTTTTGGGAAACGCACCCCTGAGCAGTAGAGATACTGAAAATAATTCTGTTTATTAGGCCTACCTTTTACTGGATGTTCTTTTGCAATGTACCTGCTAATAATTCCCCCGTACTGCAACTCTCTGCGGTAACTTCTCCAGCTGACTATCACCACTGCTAGCTTAGCCTACTAATCACATTCACCTGTGCTCTCTCTCTGTTTACTTTGCTTAGTCTACTTCCTTTACTGGCGATTCAAACTTCACGATTCCCCTGTGCTGCAACTCTTAAACTGACTTGTCAAACAATCAAACTTCATGACTCTACAGTTCATAAATCAGTTCCAATTCTACTACAAACCACTCACAATATGATGCCCATTTTTACATTTTGTTTTGAAAAGAATTTATCTTCATTATTTTACTACTTTCATTGACACTGTTATCGTGTGAATAAGCCTTTTAAGTTTATTTAGGATGTGGGCTACAGTATATGAAATGCCGATATGTCGGGCTGCTATTGTCTGATGTTGTCCTCTGTTAATTTATGAGAACTTAGCAAACACCTGGTGCCTGTAGAAGCACACCTGCTCCCTGGTCTTGGCTTTCCTTGGCTCTCCTGCTTTTGATCTCACAGTCATAAAAAATCAGCTGCATACGCAAGGCTGAAATTTGGCTACACCAGCTGGAAAAACAATTTTGATGTCACACTCGGCCGCCTAGTCCTGTGGTCCCATTTTCCATCGTACTCGTCTTACGTAGTAAGCTGTCCGAAAAAACGGAAGTTACGCAAAATTACGCAAATACGCCCATTTCAAGTCATCTGACGAGAAGCGATCTCGTCTCGTACAAGCCAGGAGACCCCCAAGTTCGGCGGAGAGTTCTTACGGCTTGAAAACAAAGATGGCTGCGGCCTGTGTTTGTGTTAAGTAGCTGTGCTATTTTACTCTTCTTTTTACTGCTTAGCAAATGTGAATGTCCATTTCAATTACTCGTACACATTCCAATGCCTCAAGGGTATGTGTTATGTTGTCTTGTTGTTCGTGGAATATCGTGGAATGTGTTGTTTATCCGTTGGTGTTGGTAAAAGTGGTTAGCAATGTTCCTGTGTTGCTAAAAACAAACGCTAGACAACAATACGTTACTCGAGGTGAATACCAGCGATTAATTGGTCTTTGACTCATTGTGTTGTGATGAACGTAAACGCAAACTGGAGTGCTTCTTACGAGGAAGTGACGTAATTTCACAAGTTACGGGTTGTCACAAGCCATCAGCATGGACAACGGGATCACAGCACAAGGCCAGGAATGTCGAGAATGGCTGCAGATCATTTGTCTTTTTGTCCATCTCTCCTTCCTTCCTTCCTCCTGTCCTAACCCCTTCTTCTAATTATATTTGTAAAGGAAACAAGAAAGGAACGATGAGGATGGAGGAATGAAGGAGAGACCAATATGACGGTGCCTTCATGTGCATTGGAAAAAAAAAATTTCCAGTGAAAACGCCATAATTTACGTCACTTCATGTGGGAATAAGAGGTGGGAATTTGGGGGGAAGATTTTGCTACCTGAGTTGCCCAGTTGGGGGACATGAATGAATACTTATTATACAATGCGTGAACAAAACAGGCATGAACTTTAATTTTTAGTAGTAGTAGTAGTTGCATAGTAGTTCATGATCAGTCCAGCATTTAAAGATCTTTTCTTGGTCTATCTAGTAACTTATTACCGCTAATAAATCCCTACGAACTTGGTGGAATCTGAAAGTTGATAGACGTGGGAGGGAACTTTTCGCATTGACAGTTTGGACCAATGATCACACAATTCCAACTGAAAACACTTCCACATAGGATGTTCTCATATTTCCTTGCGTAACAGCCCTTTCGCCTCTCTCCTCTCTTCTCGTTCTCACCTCCTCTGGTTGCAATTAGACAAATGAGACATCCTCGATGACGTAGACATTTCCGGGGCACGAGCTGAGGACCGAGGAGAGAGGCCGTTTGCAAATAGGCCTTCGGGATGCAGCCTATAAAGCAAATGAATGAAACTATAGGAAATGTGCCAGTTGGTCTGTCCCCAATTTTCTTCACCAGATGGACCTAGTTTCATTGTTGTTACTCATGATGGAGAAGTGACCAAGCCTTTGCCCTCCAGCCATCATACCACCTGTCCACCAAGCCTCACCCCAAGCTTCCTACAGGTTCCCTACTTAGACTTAACCTTGCTTTTGCATTTGGGTTCTACAGGGTTATGTACTTGGTCCTCTTCATTTCTTATTTATTGTTCTGTTTATTGTGAGGTATCTATGTCTTATAAACTACACAAAAATGTATTTCTTTTCTGGGGACTTCGTTTCCCCAGCATACCCTTTTGGGAAATGCTGTGCTAAAAAGAAAGACATATTCATTTTATTTTGTAATGTAATTGAGAAAGCTAATATCAGTTGAATACGCTGGTAACTCATGATTGCTAGAATAATTTGGCAGGTAATCCAGAAGACTTTTAAACAGGATTAGGCATCATGTCCCTTTTACCAATCTTAAACTAAGGACCTGAAAGAAAAGGGCAACTAACAGTATGTTCAGTATTTTACCGTGTTTGGTCATGCAGTTATGTCTGTCTTCTTGAGCTATTGGACTGTACAAGCAGTGCTGTAATGTTCTTTTTAAAAGAGTTATGTGTAAGCCTGACTAGCTGACTGGCAAATGAAATAATTTCCTACTCTCCACCCCTGCACCTGCAAAAGTAAAATTAGGCCAGTCTAATTGTTTACTTTTAATGCTCCCGTGCAGCTCATCTACTCTGCAAACATTAATCATCTGTTTACATGTTCACTGGAGCATGGTCATTAGCCGCAAATTGTTGGTCTGTGATTTCCATGAGAGATTAAAACAAATGTCTCATACCTGATTAATAGTTTATGCCCAAAATTCTGACCAGTGGTTTCAATGATCAGAGTTTATCAGTCATGTTTACCAAGTTTTGTTTGGAAACAAAACAAGCTACAAGCAATTGCAATCAAGAAGGATGACATATCAGGATGAAGAAATAAGGGAAATCAAGACCTTCATTAGACACCTAAAAAGAACAAAATTCCTTGTGTAACATGGTGATCACCATTCGGAAATGTATTCAGACACTGTGCCATGCAGCACAATGCATTGATCACTGCACGCGGAGTGTGTGATGTCAGCGTTAAAAGCATTTATTGTGCGATCCATTTGTACATGCTGACGGTGTGACAACTCGTAACTTGTGAAATTACATAACTTCCTTGTCGTAAGAACTCGCCGTGAACTGGGTGTCCTTTGACTAGTACGAGATTGCTTCTCTTTAGACAAGTTTAGGAAGGGCATGCTGTTGTGTCATTTTTCGTAACTTCCGGATTCCGAACTTACTACTCGTTAGACAAGCACACTGGACAAATGGATCGCACCATTATACTGTACAACACTAGTTGCCTTCGAAGTGAAGAGAGGCTGTTACCACCGACTCTGCACACCATCAAAGATGCAACAATTGTAAACAAGAGGACCAGCTAACAGTGTCAAGAAGGTCAGGGGCGCGTTTCCCAAAACCATAGTTGCCAACTAAGTAAGCAACTTTGTTGGTTTCAATGCAATTTCCCATTGCCAACCAACTAAGTTGCTATCAGGTTAGCAACTATACTTTTGGGAAACGCACCCCTGAGCAGTAGAGATACTGAAAATAATTCTGTTTATTAGGCCTACCTTTTACTGGATGTTCTTTTGCAATGTACCTGCTAATAATTCCCCCGTACTGCAACTCTCTGCGGTAACTTCTCCAGCTGACTATCACCACTGCTAGCTTAGCCTACTAATCACATTCACCTGTGCTCTCTCTCTGTTTACTTTGCTTAGTCTACTTCCTTTACTGGCGATTCAAACTTCACGATTCCCCTGTGCTGCAACTCTTAAACTGACTTGTCAAACAATCAAACTTCATGACTCTACAGTTCATAAATCAGTTCCAATTCTACTACAAACCACTCACAATATGATGCCCATTTTTACATTTTGTTTTGAAAAGAATTTATCTTCATTATTTTACTACTTTCATTGACACTGTTATCGTGTGAATAAGCCTTTTAAGTTTATTTAGGATGTGGGCTACAGTATATGAAATGCCGATATGTCGGGCTGCTATTGTCTGATGTTGTCCTCTGTTAATTTATGAGAACTTAGCAAACACCTGGTGCCTGTAGAAGCACACCTGCTCCCTGGTCTTGGCTTTCCTTGGCTCTCCTGCTTTTGATCTCACAGTCATAAAAAATCAGCTGCATACGCAAGGCTGAAATTTGGCTACACCAGCTGGAAAAACAATTTTGATGTCACACTCGGCCGCCTAGTCCTGTGGTCCCATTTTCCATCGTACTCGTCTTACGTAGTAAGCTGTCCGAAAAAACGGAAGTTACGCAAAATTACGCAAATACGCCCATTTCAAGTCATCTGACGAGAAGCGATCTCGTCTCGTACAAGCCAGGAGACCCCCAAGTTCGGCGGAGAGTTCTTACGGCTTGAAAACAAAGATGGCTGCGGCCTGTGTTTGTGTTAAGTAGCTGTGCTATTTTACTCTTCTTTTTACTGCTTAGCAAATGTGAATGTCCATTTCAATTACTCGTACACATTCCAATGCCTCAAGGGTATGTGTTATGTTGTCTTGTTGTTCGTGGAATATCGTGGAATGTGTTGTTTATCCGTTGGTGTTGGTAAAAGTGGTTAGCAATGTTCCTGTGTTGCTAAAAACAAACGCTAGACAACAATACGTTACTCGAGGTGAATACCAGCGATTAATTGGTCTTTGACTCATTGTGTTGTGATGAACGTAAACGCAAACTGGAGTGCTTCTTACGAGGAAGTGACGTAATTTCACAAGTTACGGGTTGTCACAAGCCATCAGCATGGACAACGGGATCACAGCACAAGGCCAGGAATGTCGAGAATGGCTGCAGATCATTTGTCTTTTTGTCCATCTCTCCTTCCTTCCTTCCTCCTGTCCTAACCCCTTCTTCTAATTATATTTGTAAAGGAAACAAGAAAGGAACGATGAGGATGGAGGAATGAAGGAGAGACCAATATGACGGTGCCTTCATGTGCATTGGAAAAAAAAAATTTCCAGTGAAAACGCCATAATTTACGTCACTTCATGTGGGAATAAGAGGTGGGAATTTGGGGGGAAGATTTTGCTACCTGAGTTGCCCAGTTGGGGGACATGAATGAATACTTATTATACAATGCGTGAACAAAACAGGCATGAACTTTAATTTTTAGTAGTAGTAGTAGTTGCATAGTAGTTCATGATCAGTCCAGCATTTAAAGATCTTTTCTTGGTCTATCTAGTAACTTATTACCGCTAATAAATCCCTACGAACTTGGTGGAATCTGAAAGTTGATAGACGTGGGAGGGAACTTTTCGCATTGACAGTTTGGACCAATGATCACACAATTCCAACTGAAAACACTTCCACATAGGATGTTCTCATATTTCCTTGCGTAACAGCCCTTTCGCCTCTCTCCTCTCTTCTCGTTCTCACCTCCTCTGGTTGCAATTAGACAAATGAGACATCCTCGATGACGTAGACATTTCCGGGGCACGAGCTGAGGACCGAGGAGAGAGGCCGTTTGCAAATAGGCCTTCGGGATGCAGCCTATAAAGCAAATGAATGAAACTATAGGAAATGTGCCAGTTGGTCTGTCCCCAATTTTCTTCACCAGATGGACCTAGTTTCATTGTTGTTACTCATGATGGAGAAGTGACCAAGCCTTTGCCCTCCAGCCATCATACCACCTGTCCACCAAGCCTCACCCCAAGCTTCCTACAGGTTCCCTACTTAGACTTAACCTTGCTTTTGCATTTGGGTTCTACAGGGTTATGTACTTGGTCCTCTTCATTTCTTATTTATTGTTCTGTTTATTGTGAGGTATCTATGTCTTATAAACTACACAAAAATGTATTTCTTTTCTGGGGACTTCGTTTCCCCAGCATACCCTTTTGGGAAATGCTGTGCTAAAAAGAAAGACATATTCATTTTATTTTGTAATGTAATTGAGAAAGCTAATATCAGTTGAATACGCTGGTAACTCATGATTGCTAGAATAATTTGGCAGGTAATCCAGAAGACTTTTAAACAGGATTAGGCATCATGTCCCTTTTACCAATCTTAAACTAAGGACCTGAAAGAAAAGGGCAACTAACAGTATGTTCAGTATTTTACCGTGTTTGGTCATGCAGTTATGTCTGTCTTCTTGAGCTATTGGACTGTACAAGCAGTGCTGTAATGTTCTTTTTAAAAGAGTTATGTGTAAGCCTGACTAGCTGACTGGCAAATGAAATAATTTCCTACTCTCCACCCCTGCACCTGCAAAAGTAAAATTAGGCCAGTCTAATTGTTTACTTTTAATGCTCCCGTGCAGCTCATCTACTCTGCAAACATTAATCATCTGTTTACATGTTCACTGGAGCATGGTCATTAGCCGCAAATTGTTGGTCTGTGATTTCCATGAGAGATTAAAACAAATGTCTCATACCTGATTAATAGTTTATGCCCAAAATTCTGACCAGTGGTTTCAATGATCAGAGTTTATCAGTCATGTTTACCAAGTTTTGTTTGGAAACAAAACAAGCTACAAGCAATTGCAATCAAGAAGGATGACATATCAGGATGAAGAAATAAGGGAAATCAAGACCTTCATTAGACACCTAAAAAGAACAAAATTCCTTGTGTAACATGGTGATCACCATTCGGAAATGTATTCAGACACTGTGCCATGCAGCACAATGCATTGATCACTGCACGCGGAGTGTGTGATGTCAGCGTTAAAAGCATTTATTGTGCGATCCATTTGTACATGCTGACGGTGTGACAACTCGTAACTTGTGAAATTACATAACTTCCTTGTCGTAAGAACTCGCCGTGAACTGGGTGTCCTTTGACTAGTACGAGATTGCTTCTCTTTAGACAAGTTTAGGAAGGGCATGCTGTTGTGTCATTTTTCGTAACTTCCGGATTCCGAACTTACTACTCGTTAGACAAGCACACTGGACAAATGGATCGCACCATTATACTGTACAACACTAGTTGCCTTCGAAGTGAAGAGAGGCTGTTACCACCGACTCTGCACACCATCAAAGATGCAACAATTGTAAACAAGAGGACCAGCTAACAGTGTCAAGAAGGTCAGGGGCGCGTTTCCCAAAACCATAGTTGCCAACTAAGTAAGCAACTTTGTTGGTTTCAATGCAATTTCCCATTGCCAACCAACTAAGTTGCTATCAGGTTAGCAACTATACTTTTGGGAAACGCACCCCTGAGCAGTAGAGATACTGAAAATAATTCTGTTTATTAGGCCTACCTTTTACTGGATGTTCTTTTGCAATGTACCTGCTAATAATTCCCCCGTACTGCAACTCTCTGCGGTAACTTCTCCAGCTGACTATCACCACTGCTAGCTTAGCCTACTAATCACATTCACCTGTGCTCTCTCTCTGTTTACTTTGCTTAGTCTACTTCCTTTACTGGCGATTCAAACTTCACGATTCCCCTGTGCTGCAACTCTTAAACTGACTTGTCAAACAATCAAACTTCATGACTCTACAGTTCATAAATCAGTTCCAATTCTACTACAAACCACTCACAATATGATGCCCATTTTTACATTTTGTTTTGAAAAGAATTTATCTTCATTATTTTACTACTTTCATTGACACTGTTATCGTGTGAATAAGCCTTTTAAGTTTATTTAGGATGTGGGCTACAGTATATGAAATGCCGATATGTCGGGCTGCTATTGTCTGATGTTGTCCTCTGTTAATTTATGAGAACTTAGCAAACACCTGGTGCCTGTAGAAGCACACCTGCTCCCTGGTCTTGGCTTTCCTTGGCTCTCCTGCTTTTGATCTCACAGTCATAAAAAATCAGCTGCATACGCAAGGCTGAAATTTGGCTACACCAGCTGGAAAAACAATTTTGATGTCACACTCGGCCGCCTAGTCCTGTGGTCCCATTTTCCATCGTACTCGTCTTACGTAGTAAGCTGTCCGAAAAAACGGAAGTTACGCAAAATTACGCAAATACGCCCATTTCAAGTCATCTGACGAGAAGCGATCTCGTCTCGTACAAGCCAGGAGACCCCCAAGTTCGGCGGAGAGTTCTTACGGCTTGAAAACAAAGATGGCTGCGGCCTGTGTTTGTGTTAAGTAGCTGTGCTATTTTACTCTTCTTTTTACTGCTTAGCAAATGTGAATGTCCATTTCAATTACTCGTACACATTCCAATGCCTCAAGGGTATGTGTTATGTTGTCTTGTTGTTCGTGGAATATCGTGGAATGTGTTGTTTATCCGTTGGTGTTGGTAAAAGTGGTTAGCAATGTTCCTGTGTTGCTAAAAACAAACGCTAGACAACAATACGTTACTCGAGGTGAATACCAGCGATTAATTGGTCTTTGACTCATTGTGTTGTGATGAACGTAAACGCAAACTGGAGTGCTTCTTACGAGGAAGTGACGTAATTTCACAAGTTACGGGTTGTCACAAGCCATCAGCATGGACAACGGGATCACAGCACAAGGCCAGGAATGTCGAGAATGGCTGCAGATCATTTGTCTTTTTGTCCATCTCTCCTTCCTTCCTTCCTCCTGTCCTAACCCCTTCTTCTAATTATATTTGTAAAGGAAACAAGAAAGGAACGATGAGGATGGAGGAATGAAGGAGAGACCAATATGACGGTGCCTTCATGTGCATTGGAAAAAAAAAATTTCCAGTGAAAACGCCATAATTTACGTCACTTCATGTGGGAATAAGAGGTGGGAATTTGGGGGGAAGATTTTGCTACCTGAGTTGCCCAGTTGGGGGACATGAATGAATACTTATTATACAATGCGTGAACAAAACAGGCATGAACTTTAATTTTTAGTAGTAGTAGTAGTTGCATAGTAGTTCATGATCAGTCCAGCATTTAAAGATCTTTTCTTGGTCTATCTAGTAACTTATTACCGCTAATAAATCCCTACGAACTTGGTGGAATCTGAAAGTTGATAGACGTGGGAGGGAACTTTTCGCATTGACAGTTTGGACCAATGATCACACAATTCCAACTGAAAACACTTCCACATAGGATGTTCTCATATTTCCTTGCGTAACAGCCCTTTCGCCTCTCTCCTCTCTTCTCGTTCTCACCTCCTCTGGTTGCAATTAGACAAATGAGACATCCTCGATGACGTAGACATTTCCGGGGCACGAGCTGAGGACCGAGGAGAGAGGCCGTTTGCAAATAGGCCTTCGGGATGCAGCCTATAAAGCAAATGAATGAAACTATAGGAAATGTGCCAGTTGGTCTGTCCCCAATTTTCTTCACCAGATGGACCTAGTTTCATTGTTGTTACTCATGATGGAGAAGTGACCAAGCCTTTGCCCTCCAGCCATCATACCACCTGTCCACCAAGCCTCACCCCAAGCTTCCTACAGGTTCCCTACTTAGACTTAACCTTGCTTTTGCATTTGGGTTCTACAGGGTTATGTACTTGGTCCTCTTCATTTCTTATTTATTGTTCTGTTTATTGTGAGGTATCTATGTCTTATAAACTACACAAAAATGTATTTCTTTTCTGGGGACTTCGTTTCCCCAGCATACCCTTTTGGGAAATGCTGTGCTAAAAAGAAAGACATATTCATTTTATTTTGTAATGTAATTGAGAAAGCTAATATCAGTTGAATACGCTGGTAACTCATGATTGCTAGAATAATTTGGCAGGTAATCCAGAAGACTTTTAAACAGGATTAGGCATCATGTCCCTTTTACCAATCTTAAACTAAGGACCTGAAAGAAAAGGGCAACTAACAGTATGTTCAGTATTTTACCGTGTTTGGTCATGCAGTTATGTCTGTCTTCTTGAGCTATTGGACTGTACAAGCAGTGCTGTAATGTTCTTTTTAAAAGAGTTATGTGTAAGCCTGACTAGCTGACTGGCAAATGAAATAATTTCCTACTCTCCACCCCTGCACCTGCAAAAGTAAAATTAGGCCAGTCTAATTGTTTACTTTTAATGCTCCCGTGCAGCTCATCTACTCTGCAAACATTAATCATCTGTTTACATGTTCACTGGAGCATGGTCATTAGCCGCAAATTGTTGGTCTGTGATTTCCATGAGAGATTAAAACAAATGTCTCATACCTGATTAATAGTTTATGCCCAAAATTCTGACCAGTGGTTTCAATGATCAGAGTTTATCAGTCATGTTTACCAAGTTTTGTTTGGAAACAAAACAAGCTACAAGCAATTGCAATCAAGAAGGATGACATATCAGGATGAAGAAATAAGGGAAATCAAGACCTTCATTAGACACCTAAAAAGAACAAAATTCCTTGTGTAACATGGTGATCACCATTCGGAAATGTATTCAGACACTGTGCCATGCAGCACAATGCATTGATCACTGCACGCGGAGTGTGTGATGTCAGCGTTAAAAGCATTTATTGTGCGATCCATTTGTACATGCTGACGGTGTGACAACTCGTAACTTGTGAAATTACATAACTTCCTTGTCGTAAGAACTCGCCGTGAACTGGGTGTCCTTTGACTAGTACGAGATTGCTTCTCTTTAGACAAGTTTAGGAAGGGCATGCTGTTGTGTCATTTTTCGTAACTTCCGGATTCCGAACTTACTACTCGTTAGACAAGCACACTGGACAAATGGATCGCACCATTATACTGTACAACACTAGTTGCCTTCGAAGTGAAGAGAGGCTGTTACCACCGACTCTGCACACCATCAAAGATGCAACAATTGTAAACAAGAGGACCAGCTAACAGTGTCAAGAAGGTCAGGGGCGCGTTTCCCAAAACCATAGTTGCCAACTAAGTAAGCAACTTTGTTGGTTTCAATGCAATTTCCCATTGCCAACCAACTAAGTTGCTATCAGGTTAGCAACTATACTTTTGGGAAACGCACCCCTGAGCAGTAGAGATACTGAAAATAATTCTGTTTATTAGGCCTACCTTTTACTGGATGTTCTTTTGCAATGTACCTGCTAATAATTCCCCCGTACTGCAACTCTCTGCGGTAACTTCTCCAGCTGACTATCACCACTGCTAGCTTAGCCTACTAATCACATTCACCTGTGCTCTCTCTCTGTTTACTTTGCTTAGTCTACTTCCTTTACTGGCGATTCAAACTTCACGATTCCCCTGTGCTGCAACTCTTAAACTGACTTGTCAAACAATCAAACTTCATGACTCTACAGTTCATAAATCAGTTCCAATTCTACTACAAACCACTCACAATATGATGCCCATTTTTACATTTTGTTTTGAAAAGAATTTATCTTCATTATTTTACTACTTTCATTGACACTGTTATCGTGTGAATAAGCCTTTTAAGTTTATTTAGGATGTGGGCTACAGTATATGAAATGCCGATATGTCGGGCTGCTATTGTCTGATGTTGTCCTCTGTTAATTTATGAGAACTTAGCAAACACCTGGTGCCTGTAGAAGCACACCTGCTCCCTGGTCTTGGCTTTCCTTGGCTCTCCTGCTTTTGATCTCACAGTCATAAAAAATCAGCTGCATACGCAAGGCTGAAATTTGGCTACACCAGCTGGAAAAACAATTTTGATGTCACACTCGGCCGCCTAGTCCTGTGGTCCCATTTTCCATCGTACTCGTCTTACGTAGTAAGCTGTCCGAAAAAACGGAAGTTACGCAAAATTACGCAAATACGCCCATTTCAAGTCATCTGACGAGAAGCGATCTCGTCTCGTACAAGCCAGGAGACCCCCAAGTTCGGCGGAGAGTTCTTACGGCTTGAAAACAAAGATGGCTGCGGCCTGTGTTTGTGTTAAGTAGCTGTGCTATTTTACTCTTCTTTTTACTGCTTAGCAAATGTGAATGTCCATTTCAATTACTCGTACACATTCCAATGCCTCAAGGGTATGTGTTATGTTGTCTTGTTGTTCGTGGAATATCGTGGAATGTGTTGTTTATCCGTTGGTGTTGGTAAAAGTGGTTAGCAATGTTCCTGTGTTGCTAAAAACAAACGCTAGACAACAATACGTTACTCGAGGTGAATACCAGCGATTAATTGGTCTTTGACTCATTGTGTTGTGATGAACGTAAACGCAAACTGGAGTGCTTCTTACGAGGAAGTGACGTAATTTCACAAGTTACGGGTTGTCACAAGCCATCAGCATGGACAACGGGATCACAGCACAAGGCCAGGAATGTCGAGAATGGCTGCAGATCATTTGTCTTTTTGTCCATCTCTCCTTCCTTCCTTCCTCCTGTCCTAACCCCTTCTTCTAATTATATTTGTAAAGGAAACAAGAAAGGAACGATGAGGATGGAGGAATGAAGGAGAGACCAATATGACGGTGCCTTCATGTGCATTGGAAAAAAAAAATTTCCAGTGAAAACGCCATAATTTACGTCACTTCATGTGGGAATAAGAGGTGGGAATTTGGGGGGAAGATTTTGCTACCTGAGTTGCCCAGTTGGGGGACATGAATGAATACTTATTATACAATGCGTGAACAAAACAGGCATGAACTTTAATTTTTAGTAGTAGTAGTAGTTGCATAGTAGTTCATGATCAGTCCAGCATTTAAAGATCTTTTCTTGGTCTATCTAGTAACTTATTACCGCTAATAAATCCCTACGAACTTGGTGGAATCTGAAAGTTGATAGACGTGGGAGGGAACTTTTCGCATTGACAGTTTGGACCAATGATCACACAATTCCAACTGAAAACACTTCCACATAGGATGTTCTCATATTTCCTTGCGTAACAGCCCTTTCGCCTCTCTCCTCTCTTCTCGTTCTCACCTCCTCTGGTTGCAATTAGACAAATGAGACATCCTCGATGACGTAGACATTTCCGGGGCACGAGCTGAGGACCGAGGAGAGAGGCCGTTTGCAAATAGGCCTTCGGGATGCAGCCTATAAAGCAAATGAATGAAACTATAGGAAATGTGCCAGTTGGTCTGTCCCCAATTTTCTTCACCAGATGGACCTAGTTTCATTGTTGTTACTCATGATGGAGAAGTGACCAAGCCTTTGCCCTCCAGCCATCATACCACCTGTCCACCAAGCCTCACCCCAAGCTTCCTACAGGTTCCCTACTTAGACTTAACCTTGCTTTTGCATTTGGGTTCTACAGGGTTATGTACTTGGTCCTCTTCATTTCTTATTTATTGTTCTGTTTATTGTGAGGTATCTATGTCTTATAAACTACACAAAAATGTATTTCTTTTCTGGGGACTTCGTTTCCCCAGCATACCCTTTTGGGAAATGCTGTGCTAAAAAGAAAGACATATTCATTTTATTTTGTAATGTAATTGAGAAAGCTAATATCAGTTGAATACGCTGGTAACTCATGATTGCTAGAATAATTTGGCAGGTAATCCAGAAGACTTTTAAACAGGATTAGGCATCATGTCCCTTTTACCAATCTTAAACTAAGGACCTGAAAGAAAAGGGCAACTAACAGTATGTTCAGTATTTTACCGTGTTTGGTCATGCAGTTATTCTGTCTTCTCTCATCCCCTTGACAGCAAAACTCGGACACAAACGGCAACCTTAGGAAACGGCTGAACAACTCCTCATCCCGCTCGGACTCCAAGAAGGCCGACTCAGCCAGCAGCAGCAGTGGCAGCAGCGGTAACAACAGCACCGCGGTGAAGGGCGCACGGCAAGCCTCCTCCAACACCGGGACCACCGGCAGCTCCTCCACCCTCGCTCCAACCGGCCCCAACTCAGCGCTCACTGCAGCCTCCAACTCCAAAACCACCCCACCCGCGCCCCCCTCCACCCCCACTGTGGGAGGCCGGATGGGGACCAGTGCCCAGGGGGGCGCGCCTTCCCTCCACAACCTTCTGGGGCCGAAGCTGGAGCACATCCAGAGCAAGATGGATGCAAAGCAGAGCGCTCCTGCCACGGGCGGCACCAGCAAGATCGACAAATATGCACGCATCCTCTTCCCAGTGTCCTTTGGGGCCTTCAACATGGTCTACTGGGTGGTTTACTTATCGAAAGATACAATGGAGGGACGAAATATATAATCCTCCTCGTCTTCGTCTCGGCGTGGATTTATATCTGTCTGTCACACTCTCTCAGTCTCTCTCTCTCTCTATACCCTCTCTCTCTCTCTCTCTCTCTCTCTCTCTCTCTAACCTCTCTCTCACGTGGAGATGTTGAGTTACAGAGGAAATAAATCTCTCTGTGTGGATATGGTCAAACATTTCCAAGGGGAGTCAGAAAAAAGTCAGAAAAAAACACTGAACAAGCATTGTTGCAGATTATCTCAGCAAAAATAATCTTTTAGCCTGTTTTTTTTTGGTTGTTGTTGTTCATTGTCAAGGACCCCCATGCTAACCCTCCCTCAAGAACAAGCATGTGGATTTAATAAGAAAAAATCTTTCAAGCAGTCTCCAGAGATGGAATATACAAATCTCTGGATTTTGTTTTTGTTTATTGTTTGTTTGGGGGTTTATTTGTGCTCACATATTTATGCCAATTCATCTGAGGGACTTCTGGCAGTTTCCTTTCAATCAGAGTATCTAACCTGGGAGGATGCCACAATAGGACTCAGTAGGAACTGAGCACTTTCCAGGTCTGTTTTTTTTTATACCCACAATGCAACACCCCCCCTCACTGGGGGGCAGTTCTCAACCCACCTTTCCCTGTTTCCCTCCTAAATTCAGGTTGGCTAAAATAGCATAAACAAATCAAGGTCTCATCCAATGTAAGCTTCTCTGAGTCGTTGCAAACTTTGGGTCAAGTACAGGATCTTTAAACAATACAACAGCTTGAACAGCAATTCAGCTGATGTTTCACCAGCGTAAAACCACTAATTTAAATGCATGTCTTTTAATTCTTTATTTTTTCGTTTTGTGACACAGTCCTGACCAGAGACAGGGATGACTGATGCTGTCTCTATAACCTCTTATTGACTAGAATAGTATTAAGTCCAGCGAACCCACAGTGGCTTGACATATGCTTGTTTGTTTTAACGTTTTAACTTTTTTTACTTATTGGTAGAGCATTTTCTTGTCTTTTCTTTTCTTTGAATGTGTTATTCCTTCCTGTCATCAGGCTGGCAGGTTAGTGAGTATGGTGTAACAAATGATACTTCATACAATACATGTGTATAGGCATTCTGTTGCCTATCCTGATCATGTGACCAAACAATAACAGAGGCTGTTACAGCAGTGGATCTTTAACAGAACTTTGAAAGGTATTTGATTTACATAACACAAAACCTTTGGACATGGTCCGGTACACTCTCCTTGAAAACCAAGATTGTATGGGATGATATGAGTTTGCATGTTTATTTGTATCAGGGCAGATAGGTTTGAGAAAAGACTTTGTATGATGACCCAATCTGAAGGGCAAAATGCCCAGATTGAATAGTGGGGTGAGGGCACAGAGAAAGGGATGAAGAAATGCCTCCGTTTTGTAAAAAACAAGATTCGGGGGCCAGATTGATAGCAAAGCCCTGTCTACTTCAGAGAGGAAATATTGACCAGGCGTAAGCAATTCTGGTTGCCCAGGAAGTGTCTTCCACACACACCATTAACTTGAGAAACTTCCATATCTCACCCTAAAACACAACCACATTTTCCCCGGGTCCGTCCCGGCCTTGTGATTAATACCGGCCATCGGGTCAGAGCCAAGCTCTAGCCACGGTCCAGTTTACACACACACACACACACACACACACACACACACACACACACACACACACACACACCCTCTGCAGCTATTGAGTTTTCTCAGAGCGCTTGCCAATCTCGGGAGCTGGTGACGTGCCAGGCCGGTCTGGCTGTGCCAGGTGTGTTGAGAGTGATGTGTCCGGGAGCCAGGAGGACACCAGCAGGGGCGGTAAATCGCCAGGAGCCAGCCAGACCCCGGATTAAATGTCAATTTCGACCGGGCGATGGGAGGCCAGCGCGGAGCCTCCTCCAGCCCAAGGCCCATCCACCGTGAGCGGGCAGAGAAGATGCAATACCAGATGATATGCTCTTCTCACACTTAAATACAGTGACAGAGATCATCGTGTCCTGTCCTTATTGTGGTCAATAGTAGGCGATCGGATTAGCTCGATCTCTGTGTATTAGGATGGCTGCCCTGTTGTCCTTGTTAATAGCTGCCTTATTGATTGGAGTACTGAGAGCAGTCCCCCCCCCCCCCCCCCCACAAACACACACATCTCCCAGTGAGTACATTTAATCTGCTAGCCGCTAAATTAAATCAGTGTGTGTTTTGTTGTTCTTGAGAGAGGATGCATTGACATGGCAACCATGTAAGGCATGTCTTCAGCCTGAGCCTGGAGCATGTGGGAAGAATACTAATACTTTCTGAGGCATCTGCAGGCTTTTTGTCTTCTTTTCCTCTCTGAAACCAGCAGTGCCGTTTCAAAGGTTAACCTGAAAGCTAAGTGCTAAGTAGATATTTAGTGCCCCTGGGGATCTTGTTCCAGGCACTTACCTTTGCTAGGGATGTGTCACTTATATACAACACTGGGTAGCTCATTACCTGTCTTGTTCTTTTTCTCTCTCTTTCGCTCTCTCGCTCTCTCTCTCACTCATTCCTTTTCTCTGTGTGCACTCTCTATTCCCTCTATTTCTCCTTTCCCTATCCTGCTTTCTGTTCTCTCTCTCTTTCACCCCCCCCCCCCCCCACACACACACACACACACACACATACAGATACACACTCATTCCTTCTAAAATAGACTAATGCTCCTTCCATAGCTCATCTTGGATACACTCTTTAATGGGACTATGAGTGTCCCAGGAAAAAACGCGCTCATGGGTGAAATTGACTTTGTAACCTTGACCTACCCCCTCCCCTATCTAACTCCACCTATACCTGTTTTTAGAAACACACACACACACACACAATTTTGACCTCCGATTAGCCATCTCTTTGCTTAGAAACCACTGGAGTCGCCCTACCTAGTCCTGTTATCACACCCTCTGGCTTTGCCCTGCCGTTTCTCTTGTAGCTCACCTGCTCTGAGGGAGGCATGTCATCTGAGGATAATAGTTTTGCCGTTTACATAAGAAAGCATTCAGCCAGAGGAGGCGAGCTCAGTAACTAACAGAAATATCATTACCGAAGACAGGGCTGTGGTTCACTGACTGCATTCGACACTTTAAACCGACCCTCCAAGCTATCTGTTGAGACAACACGCTTTATTGCTCTCTCCTCTTTTTCTCTTCCGGTCTTTTCTCCATCACTAAGAAGCTTAATGAAAGTGCAAATCACCGTCAGCGAGCATCCTGTTGTGAACTTTGTGGTGGTGTTTGATTTTCTTTCTTTTTTCTTTCTCTTTTTTCCAATTTGTCTTGGTTTTTTTGTGCAATAAAGCAATGCCCAGATTTCCTGTTCCATGTTGCTTGCATCAATAACCAGACTAGATCATCTCAGGTTAGGCAGGCCTTGAATTATGTGTATACATGCATGATTTAAAAAAAAAAAAGATGCATCGGCATTTATTTAATTCCTTGTAAGCGAAAAAGGACACCTTAATAGGATACCACTGGACTTCAGTGTTTCTGATGGGATTTTAACCTCAGTGAACCTGGAGCTCTGTCGGGCAGTGCAAGACGCAGCACATCCCCATTTATCCACTGCCGCTGATGATGCAGAGTACTGGCAGCTGGGTGTGCAAACGTTATCCCAACATACTGACTTTGTTTTTCCTTCTCCTCACCAAGAAGCATTGTCCGCCGCAGCGGGAGACCTCACCTAGGGAAGTTGTTCGTAGTTGTGTGTGATCTTGCTCTTGGACTGCATCTAAAAACCCACGAGGAGGACGAGAAGGAGCAGCAGTGGGGGAAACGAAGCACACAGCACACAGCACACAGACAGCAAATGAAATGTGTGAAGACGAACAAAATAAGTCTTGTTCCTCACCAACAGACCAGAGTCTGGAAACACCTGTAATTTAAACACTTACTGTAAATACGGTCATCAATAACTGAATGTGTTTGTACAGACAATACTAACATTCTGTGTTTTGTAGTTGAAAATAATATTTACAATTGCTCTATGCAAAACAATCACCTTAGAATATGACATTGTGCAGGTGCCTAAGATGGTCTCCTTAATGATGATATCGATCACAGCCAAATAAAACCAGTGATAATGTTCGAATAAATATAACCATTCATCCTCTGTTATTTGCTGTAAAGAATTCCTCTTTGTTTTAATGTAGTAGTGTCCATTTTAATGGTTATATTCTATATCATATGAAGGTATGCTGAGGTTACATGCACAGATATTTCTGGAATTTCTGGCAGGTGTGCCAACAACAACACATATCAATCTGTTTACTTTGTGCTTCCTGCAGACAGTAATACTTCGGGCTATTTATTTTGTTTAGCATCGTTCTATGCAACCCTGAGTCAATACACACCAGTGCATGTACATACATGATAGAATAAGCTTAACGTGTGTGTGTGTGAAAGAGTGAGAGAGAACAGAAAATCAGAGTAAAAAAAGAGCTTGAGGGCCTGGTGTAGTTCCAGACCTCCAAGCTCCCATCGACCCTGAATCGACCCTCTTCTGCCTCTCCCTGCTGTGCTACTGAAAGAGAGAGATTCCTTCAAACCCAAGAGCACCCCCAATAATAACACTGGGGGCCCCCACACACCACTGGCATGAATCAGTCAGTTAGAAATACCAAAAGCCCAGTCCTCCTAGTGTTTCCAACATGTACTGTATGGTGATTGAGCAACCGAGCTCTCAAGAGCCCTGCACAGTGTGTACTCTGCTAACACGGCAGTCTGTGTGTGACAGCCTGGACTCTCCAAAAGAGCATGTCTGTCAGTGGAGGACAGCCATTTGAACAGAAAAAAAACTAAATTGTGCTAACCACTGACAAAAGAAGCCAGTTCTTCTCTCTTTCTTCAACACATTTAAACATCAGTCTAAAAATAGGAGACGCTGCCATGACAACCGTAGTTTGAGAGCAAAAAAAAAACTGTAAACAGCTATGGCACTGACAGTTTTCAATGGCTAGCTGAAGAAAGGCAGTTTCTGCGGAGCAATTAAAGTGTAATTAAGAAACATGACTTCATGGCTGGACGGCTTGGCTGTTGTCTCTGACAGCAGAGGGAGAATGGGTTCAGGCCCTTGGCTCTTGTTCATAATTGTTCTGACTTTTCCATTCCTGTACTGAACTGGATTTATTGCTGTGACGGAAGAGAAGGAAATAATTATTCCTCTTCCCCAACTCCAACCCCCAAACACACACGCTCACACACACACATACATGCATGCGTGCACACACACACACACCAAACCACACTATTAATACATACAGAGGCAAGGGTTTATACTTAAAAAAAATAATAATAATAAATAAAAAAATGCACTGCTGCACAGAGTAAATGTTAGATTATCACCACAATTTGTCCATTATGGATACACACTGAGTTGTCTATGATGTTCATCATGTGTTTCATGCATGCTTCATTACATAAGTTCACACTTGTTTCTTTAGTAGCCATGAGATGTTCATCTTTGCCAGATTATCAGTGCTATTTATAAGACAGCGGCCTCTACTGCATATGTGTGATTCAAGATCATTTGAATAGGGCCCCCTTCTGGTTAAACTGATGAACACATAAACTCCACAAAATTAAAGTTCCCATTTTTAGATGGGCATTTAAGGTATTATCACATTAAGGCATTATCATGATAATGTGTGAAAAGGATATTTTGTGGAAAACTAAACAAGGCTTGAGTCGTAAACAATGGTTAAGTCCTTCAAGTTTTTCAATTGTGTGTTTATTTCAATATACAATTAACTGTCTTTAATCTGTTTATTTTACTGGGCAAAAGAAGATCTGTAGAACGGAAGACTAAAACTCTCTGTGAGACGGCAGAAATGTCTTGTCCCTCACTGCAATACTTGGTCATATGAGAGTAAGTGGTTATTTATTCACAATGAGTTTTTTTCCCTCTCTTCGCTTGTTTTATATATTTTTTGTTATAAAAGCCAGGAGGGGGAATAATTTGCAATTATGTTTCTGTCAGCATTTATTACTTGTGACATACCCAGGCATATGTGCAGGTAGCCCTCTCACACATAACCTCCACCCGCCCACACAGGACCCGCACACACCCACCCACCTACGCATGCATATATAGACACACACATATTATACAAACACACACACACATGCTCACAGTTTCTGTGCTATTTATAAACACTGTTCATGTTAAGATCAAAAAACGGTATGCCTTCTCTTTCTGCCTTTCAGCAAGATCGAACCATCTGGATGTTGTATACACCAGTGTTGTGCCCAGTTTAATCGCTGGTGTCGAGTGAGAGTGTTATGTTTTTATTATGAGTGATTCTCTGTTTTTTATTTGAGGTTATCTTTACTGTTTTTCTTTTTGAATGGAGAGAACATGAAGATAAATACTTAAACACATGACATATTGCTGTCCCGTCCGTGAATAGAAACGTGCACAGTTGTACTGTATAGGGGTTCTTGGGTGGCCTTCCTACCACTGTACCTGTATGCATGGTCAAGAGCTCAATAACAGTATCCAGACCATTGAATGACGTCAGTTCTCATACCAACACAAGAAAAGACTAAATGAAGTGTATTTATTCACCATTTTTTCAACAAAGATGTTAATATTACATCTATTCATTTAGCAGACACTGTTGTTCAAAGTGACTTATGTTAACTATATTATAAGTGATTACAGTGTCCCCAGAGCAACTTGGGGTTAAAGGAAAATTCCGGTATTTAGCACTTTGAGTCCCTTTTCTGGTTTGTTTTGGATGAACTAGAGTGGTGGACACCGAAATTTTGACGATTGGTCCTGTCTCGACTTTTCTGACTCGTTTTGAATTGCCTTTGACTTCTTAGAGTGGCTGCAAATAGGCATATTGTAGGCTACTCAAACATGTCCTAAAACAACCCTAAACTGTGCAACTCACCGAGTGGTTAGTGGTGTTCGTTGATTATTAAAAGCAAATATATCGGCGCAATGTATGATTTCCAGCCGTCTTATTTGCTATTGTGGAACTATTCACAACCGCTCAATATTTGAACTTGAAGCATAGACGGTGGCGCAGTAATATCAACGTGCAATGAGTCTTCCAACAGAAATCAATGGGATTTTACAAAATGCCAAATAAAACACGACAGAAACTGTATTTCGCTACGCTACTTGTTTTGGAACATCAACTAACCACCACAAACCACTCGGTGAGTTGCACAGTTTTGAAAACGAACGTTAAGGGTTGTTTTAGGACATGTTTGAGTAGCCTACAGTATGCCTGTTGGCAGCCACTCTGACTAGTCAAAGGTGATTCAAAATGAGTCAGAAAGGTCGAGACAGGACCAATCGTCAAAATTTCGGTGTCCACCACTCTAGTTCATCCAAAACAAACCAGAAAAGGGACTCAAAGTGCTAAATACCGGAATTTTCCTTTAAGTGCCATGCTCATGGGCACAACGGTGGAAGCCAGGAATTGAACCCACAACTTTCAGGCTACTGCACCCTAGCCCAGCTTCTTAACCACTACACTTCCACCACCCCATGTTAACTTGATTAACTAACTAATACATATAAACACCTATTTGTATAAAAACAATTCATCTGCAGAAAATAGTTTACGTTTGATTATGAGGTTTATGCGGCATCATAACTTCTTCAGGTATTTCCCGTTTCAGTATCTGGGGTACATGTCTTCAGTATGTATTTTTTTATGTTGACATTCAAAATGCACTTAATTGGTGTTTTCCAGTAGATTAAGCCCAGAAATGGATGCAAATTTCTCTGATTTTGCATGCCATGCCATGATGCAACAGCCTGCAAAAAGAAGCGCAGAGGATCAGAACGCACATGACAAAGAATTATGCTCAGGTTTGTTTCCCTGGTAACCAACTAGTGGTATTAGCAATTGTAAGAGTACACACAAACTCCTGAGAATAGCACCAGTGAGGTTGGAATCGGCAGGCCTGTGCATTTGATTCAAACAGAATGACTCACTGTAGAAGGCTTTAGACAGAGAGCGAGAGAGAGAGAGAGAGAGAAAGAGAGCGACAGAGAGAGAGAGAGAGTCTCTGGGGCGGTCAGTAAGCAATGCTGCTATTGCACAGGTTACACATAACCACAGCAGTCACTGGCCTCGTATCTCAGACAAAAGCTGTCACTCCCGGTGCTGCCCCACTGAGTTGCATTATAACAAGGGAAGCCATATGAGTCCCTGGTAAATTTCACAGCCTTTGTTCCTTCCCACTTAGGTGAGTCCAGCCATGGTGGGTTTGAAAAGACACTGAAAAAACAACAGACACAGGTATGAATTGATGGTGCCATTTTTTTATCATAAATATTAGAGTATATCTATGTGAGATGTCATACATGGATACAATATGTATTTTCAGGCTGAATTGTCATCCTATAGACAGTATGCCTGATTTATGAGTATGCACAGATAAGTCAATAGCACACCACACACATAGAGGTGAAATCAGTCATATCCTCTCTAATTATATGCATGTGATTCCCCAATTTGTCCTAATTATTGTTGGGTAGAACCTAGCATGCAGGATGTAATTATCAGTCATTAGCCAACACTTGGAGAGTAACAGGAGTCACACAGCGTGCTCTGATGCAGCTGAGGATCTGGTTAAGGAATGATGGATGAAAACCTCTGTCAGGTGAATTCAGATGTGCCGCCATCTGCACCTTTCAACATTCCTTCTCCCCTCTGCATTTGTATTTACAGGAGTTCAACTTTGTAGCCATCACCACTTTTACACGTCTCTTACTTTTGTAAAATTATGATGGCAGACACTGCAAACATGCTTTCCTATATCATTTCTCTCTCTCTGTCTCTCTCTCTATAATACTGTTGAGAGAGAGAAACATGCTTTCCTATATCATTTCTCTCTCTCTCTCTCTCTCTCTCTCTCTTTAATAATGTTGCATCTCCTCTGGAACCTGATGTGGGTTTGTTGAGCTAACTGTAAGACTCCTGCCAAAAGAGGGTTGTTGCACAACCACCCACCCCCAAACTCCTGACCCAAATCACTTTGACTGCCACTGACGATTTCTCCCGCCCACATACGAATGTCTCACAACATACAATGTAGTATGAAAATATCATGACCCATTCCTCTTTCGTAAAAAAAAAAAATATATATATATATATAAGCCTCTACAAGGGGAAGCATCTTAAGGGCCCATTTCCAGACATTATTATAAAGATCCATCTTTTCACCTGATGCATCTCACCTCTTTTCTTTGGAATTTAAGCACTCCAGGTCGATTCCTTTTGAATTGCTGTAGATTCTAATAGCCTATAATAGCTACGCTTGTAATGCTGAAAATAGTCAATATCCTTGCTGGATAAAATAGAACTGAATTCTGGTTTTGAGTTACCATATAGTGGTCAGATAATATGGACCTTAGTGACAAGATTCTAAAACATTATCTTTTCATAGCCAGTACTCTTTGATATATGTGGGTGTGTGCAAACATTCTACGGTATAAAGCACTCAATAATTTGAACCAATGGAGTTTAAAAACAACACAGTAAAAGTTCTCCTTGGAGATTGTTTTCTTCTTGTTGTTGAAGATCAAGTTCAAGTTCAAGTTCAATTTACTTTATTAGTACCCAGAGGTAGATTTTGTTTACAGTAGAGCCCCCAGACACATATGGGGAAAACAAAGAACACAGAGGCACAAATCACACGTCATCCAACTTAAGACAATGGCAGTTAAAAATGTCCAACAGGTCCGGATCATCGAGATATTGAAGTGCACTAAAATACAACACTAAAAATAAATCAAATTAATAAAAGAAAAAGAAATATAGGCTATAACTTTGACTTATTCCTCGGTGTAGTGCGGCTGCAAGAACAAAACTGTTTTTGTATCGTTTTGTTCTACACCTATGGGATTGTGAACCTGCGACCAGGGAGGAGAAGCTGAAACTCAATGGATGCAATGGATGAAACACACTCAGCACACAGCGAACACACAGTGAGGTGAAGCACACACTAATCCCGACGCAGTGAGCTGCCTGTTACAGCGGCGCTCAGGGAGCAGTGAGGGGTTAGGTGCCTTGCTAAAGGGCACGCAGCCATTCCTACTGATCGGGGTTCTACTATACCCGGCAACCTTCGGTTACAAGTCCGAAGCACTAACCAGTAGGCCACGGCTGCCCCTGTGTGTAATATTCTGTCCATTTTGGCCTGGCCTTGCACAATGAAAAAGAAAAGAGAGGGCAAAACACTTTTTTTGTCTAAGATGTATCATATTGTAGGCCTATCCATTTTGGCTGCCAAGACGAAGAAAAAATCAGGAGAGAAAAAAAAGTTTTTTCCCTCTCTCTCTCCCGGCTGTATCGCCCATGGAGTATTTATCAGTGTCAGCGACCCACCACTGCCTACGCAACATCACGCGCCCTCCGTGCCCGCAGCACACTGCTTTGTTGCCTCGGCAACAGGCTGTAGACTGGACCGGTAATCCATGCATCATGTCGTGATCATCTGATTGAAGCGGTGTTAAAGAGGATCTGACTCAGTTTAGTACCCTGATCACGCGTAAACCCCAGTAGAAGAGGAAGTCGAATAGGCTACATTCTGGGAGCATCACGTGATGGATCATATCCACACTGACAGAGGGACAAATGAACTGTCTTGTTGAAGGGTAAACTTATCTGATGGTGTCAGCAGGGCTTGATTTATGCGAGTCTGGTATTCACAGATTATGTTATCTTTTATTCACGACGAGTCTGGTATTCACAGGTTATGTTATATTTTATTCACGTTGTTTGCTTCTTTTAGCCGTTGTAAGGTGTTCGGGTCTGTGTGACCCATTTTCAATGTTTGCTAAAATAAGAAGTATTCTATTTATTATTTTTTCTAACTCAAACTCATTGGACTTGGCTCATTTTCTGTGAAGAACATAAAAAATAACCCATTTTCAATGACTGCACACAGTACAACCCCCCTACACATAACTATTACATATGAGGTGTTCGGGTCTACTCGACCCGAGTGTAGGCTAATAATTGTAGGTGCTATGTCGTAGGCCCTAACTGGGCCTGCTGTGTGTGTGTGTGTGTGTGTGTGTGTGTGTGAGTCTGTGTCTGTGTGTCTCTGTGTGTCTGTGTGTCTATGCACTGCCCACTGTATGTGTGCATGTCTGAGTGTAGGTGTTTGTGTGCAGGAATGTTGTCTTTCTGCACTTGCTATTCCCACACAAAGTTACAAAACTGTTACATTTCAAGCACTTTCACCTGTTCTGAATAAGTTCTAAGAAATAAGCACCAATAATGATCAAAAATCTTGTTTCTATTTTTTCCCTTTTTTTCCATTTTTCTCACAAAAAATGAAAATTATCATAGGCCTATGATCGTAAATGTGATCTCACAGTTGTAAGTGGCAAAAATGAACCATAAATTATGTCTATATCATTGGTAATTGAGCTAAAGTAAACATCTGCTAAGTTATTTTACATAAATTGTTATGGCTGTATTGATTTAAAAGCCTAATAATGTGGTGGGTCCACCAGACCTGGGAACATTGGCTGAGAAACAAAAATATGAACACCTTACAAGGTTAGGAAACGGTAGGCCTATTGTGGACAGTATTTTAAACTGATGTCCTCAAATGAAGAACACATCAAAAGAAGGTGAGAAATCTATTAAATGTAATAGATCATGCAATTCTGATGCTTTGTAACTCTGTTCACTGTTACCTGGTTCAAGCCACACGTAAAAGCTTGATTATTCATTTCTGAGGTAGTGTTAAAGACATATTTATTTCATCCAGCAGAGGTCGCTGTTAGTTGATTGCTAGTTAGGCTTTCAGGAAAAGTGAAGAGGATGCCTGTCACTTACCTTTCCATTGGAATCTGGTTTCTGACCCATTGTGAGCCAGGCAGGTGGACGTCGTGATGCAAAATAAGCAGCACATTTTACCATCTGCCTGTCTTTGCTTCTGCCTGCTGGGTGACCTTCACCAGCAAGTAAAAGGAATTCCCTGTCCTTGACCAGGCAGTGCGGCTGATGTTGCCACTGATGCAATGTCAGGCAACACTAACACTGCATTTATGCCCTGGAGCTACAAAGACATTTAATATTCATTCAATATCAACCAAAGCTTTTTAATCTTCATGGATAGATGCTTGAAAAGTAAAAGTCAGCCTTTTCACAGCTCACTACAAATGTGTACAGTGTGTACAACACAATGTGTACAACACATTTCGTTACAGTTTTTTCCCCCCAATTGTTCTGTCAATTACGCACTTTAAAGAAAAAGAGAGAGAGAGAGAGAGAGAATGGAATCCACCAGCCACTTAAAAACATTAATAACACAAGTGACAACCTTTATCAGTAATTTAATGCACATATTTGTTTAAAGTGAGTTATCACTTGCTTGCATTACCAGGCTTACATGTAAGTGCAGGCTTTAATTAGAAACACGTTTCTGAAAAATAAGGGGGAGTTGTGAAGTCGTTGTCACAGCTTAAAGCTATATCTTAAATGGGTATATGTAGAATAATTGGAATGTCAAGAAGAATGCTATACCTTTTAGAATGCTAGACTCTATCATGGTGCCATAAAACAGTTGTCATTGTGAGATCTTATCTCCAAGTACCTTAACCAGTATACTTTGTATAGATATGTAGCAATGTAACTATTGCTTGCTGTGTTATTATGTGCCCTAAAGGGTTTATCTACAACCTTTGTTAGTTCACACACACACACACATACAGTACACACACTCACACACACACACACACACACACACATACAAAAAAAGGGGGGAAAAAATAAAAAAAAACACCTTACACACAGCGAGACACAAAGCAGCAAGGGCACTGAAGGTCATTTCGTTTTCACTGTCTGCGGCGAGGGGCAGTGGCGATCGTGACCTGCTGTCACGGCGACAGCATGGCTCGGGGATCAATATGGCTGCCCAGGGGTCTCTCATAATAAGCAGGTGGAGCTCTGAGCAGCTGATAAGCAGCGAGGGCTCCTGAGCACAAAGAGAGGGGGTTCAGCTTGGCAAGGGAGAGCAGAGGTGGGGGGGGTCGAGGGGTGGGGGGGGGGCTGTGCCTCCATTCATGCTTGGCAATGCCACGGTTGTTGTGCCTTTGAGTGCAGGCGATCGACCTGGAGTGAAATGGCTTAGAGAGGCAATGCGGATTGTGTGCTTCTCTGGTCGAGTGAACCCAAAGAGAGGAAACAAAAGAGAGAGAAGGAGTGATAACCAAATAACTATTAATCACAGGAATTAGTCATGAGGTGTGCTTCCTTTCTCTGCATTTAAATGCTCAAAAAGGTAAGGCAGAAATCGAGAAATAAATCTATGCTATATTTCCCACCATTATGTTGTGCACGCGAAGGAGACCGGGGTGTTGCAATTGGGTTTGCGGTATTTGCAGTCTTCCTGCAAGACTTGGTTAAAGGCCATTGAAAGGTTGCAGAAAAACACAGTGCTAAATGATTGCTTTGGATTGGAGTTAATTACATGTTCACTCTATTGTCATCTAAGGAGAGTATGTGTCCATCCCTTAAATACAGGTGACATATTATAGTCAGGAGTCATGCACACTTAACTCAAGATGATTGCCTTGGACAGCTCATTGTCTGAGCTTAATCAGTCTCTTGTTTTTTGTTTTTTTTTGTCTTTTTTGTCTTAGTGATGCTTCCCACCGTGGTGAAGTGCTCATATAAGGAACACAATGAAAGGCATGCTTGAGAGGCATATCTGCATAAAGACAAAGTGTACACACCACTAAATGCAATCTAAAAATAGGGCCAGTTGAATAGCAGGCATGTGCCACATGATGGCACATTTCAAACAAGACTGTCAGTACTGGCCCTGTATGTACCATATGAGTGTGCAAAGCAAACATACCTCTATGCAACTGCAGGGGACTTTTCTCAGTGTTACATGTGTGTGTGTGTGTGTGTGTGTGTGTGTGTGTGTGTGTGTGTGTGTGTGTGTGAGAGTGTGTGAGTATGTGTGAGTGTGTGTGAGTGTGTGTGAGTGTGTGTTTTAAATGCATACTTTTTTAATGGTATCATTAGACATTTCACCCTCCCACACACAGCCCACCTACACACCCCAGCTCACAACACACACGTCTGGCCCAGCGCTGGCTTTTGAATTTTCACAAGAGAGCATTATTTCAGTTGGAAAACTCTCCGCCTCTTTTGTCCCTCAGCATGGTACAGTTTGTACAAATGGACTATTGATGTGTGTGTGTGTGTCTGTGTGTGTGAGTGTGTGTGTGTGTTTGTGTGTGCATGTGTGCGTGTCTATGTGTGTGTGTGTGTGTGTGTGTGCATGAGTGTGTGTGCATGGCATGTGTGTGTGTATGTCTGAGTGTATGCCGTGTGTGTGTGTGTGTGTGTGTGAAAAGACACCACATGATTTATGCTATACATACACCCCTCTTTCTCCCCCCATCAAATCTAAACTACAGTTCTGTTCAGCGAGACAGACAGAAGGGGTAGAGATCTGGGAATGCAATTAGTACAAGATCAAAATTGCATCTCAGCTTGCCCACCAGAGACGTGCTCATTTTTTGTGCTGGGAAAAGATGTTTCAACTCCTACGCTTTCTTCACTTGGAGGTGTCGTAGTCTCCTGATGGGCCTCAGCGTACAGAGGGGGCATATGTTTGCCAAGGATAGGCACAAGATGCAATTACTTTATACAGTATTAAATACCGGAATGTGAAACTCATATAGGTATAATGTATTTCTTTCTAAGCAATTTTGTTATGAAACCGTAAGTGAAGCATGAAAAAAGCATCCAAAAGCTCATGGGATATGTGCTAAGGTTTTTATATCAACTACATGCTGTGGTTTCACAGTTAGGAAATGAGCAGTATTGTGGGGTGTCACACTGGAGACATGCATTTCAAACACTGTTTTGTGAAGCTTAGGCTGCCCGTCGCTGTGTGTGGAACCCCACTCCTTGTTTCTGAAGCCCCCAATCCCCCCATGCAGGCACACTGACATGTGAACCATATGTGACATGATACTTCTTGGCAGCAACCCTCTTGTTGAAAATCTCTATTTTACCTCCACAGAAGAAATGCTCTCTCTCTCTCTCTCTCTCTCTCTCTCTCTCTCTCTCTCTCTCTCTCTCCCACCAGACACTCAGCTTTCTCCTGTCTGCGCAGTTACCAGCAGGCGGACCATCATGGCCACACTGTCCTCTTGTCACAGTGCGTCATTTGGACAAAAGTCTCCCCCAAATGGCAGAGCGCAGCATGTCTTCCCATTTCTAGCCGCCAAAGGTGGATGGCAGAGGTTCCCCACTGAGCCATGGTGGGATTGGTTTAGACATGTGTATGAGACACTGCAAACAGTCAAAGCTCCATTTCATTTCCCCTTAAAGAGTAATTGCTCTCCGTCAGGCTGAGTGATCTCATCGTTAACATTTTATCGTCGTGAGCCTAAACAAAAGTCACGCTGAGATGTGGGCCTCAGTTACGCTCTGGACGTGCTTGTGCAGGAGTTAAGTGTTTTGAAACATTGTGATGAGTCCTATTCTTAGCACAGGTGATGTATAGCCACGTCAATGAAATGAATGAAAATGGTGTTAGCAACCATTAGAGTACAGGTTGAACACTGCTCAGTCAAAGAGGAAAGCTAGATATCATCCTGTCCATCCCTCTCTCCCTCCCCTACTTCCCTCTCTCACTTTCACCTTCTCTTTCTCTCTCTTTCTCTTTCTATCTCTCTCTCTCTCTCTGCAGATGAGCTCCATTACAATCATTTTTTATGGTAGTATTTTACTCTGGGCAAACATAGACATGCCATTTGCAATAATGGCATTCCCCTGCATTGGTTTTCTCATTACTAACTTAATTCAGGGACACTGGCAGGCGATGGGAACGGTTTAATCTCACTGTTACTTTCACACAACATGCAAAAACACCGGCAACACAAGCCAACTCCTGTGCTGCAGGACCTGAAGAAGGCATGCTGAAATATTTAAGCCAGGACACGTAAGCTAAATTAGAGTTTAATCGTTAGTGCTTGATCAATGATCATCCTGAGGTGATTTAGTGGGAGGCTGGGAAATAAATCTGCCGACTGCGCAGTTGGGCAGTGCGGGAGCACAGCACCACCTGCCCTCTCCTCAGACGTCCACAAGAAACTCAGAAAAGCCGAGCCTGTCTTTGGAGGCTTTACAGTGAAACCGCTGGACTCAGGACACTGACATTCTGCAGGATGAGGGGGATATTTGTTGGCAACCTGCGCTTGCTCCATTAGGCTGACTGGTTGTCAGGTCGCTTTGATTTACTCCGCTTGGAACTCATTGTGTGTGGGGCCTTATTTATGCGTCTGTCTTTCAACAATGCATAAATTCTCAGAACAGTGGAGGCAAGCAAACACATAAAATATTACAACTCTCCTCGGGAGCATGGGGATGTTTATAGCAGATTTCCCAGATTAAGATGTTGGCCTGTGTCAGTGATTTCTCCAGTCCTCCAACCATGCAGTATGCAGCATATATGCACACCACGTACACACATACAAACACACGCACCATATGCAGCGCATACACACACACACACGCATGTACACACCACATACGCACATACAAACACACGCACCATATGCAGCGCATACACACACACACACACGCATGTACACACCACGTATACGCACATACAAACACATGCACCATATGCAGTGCATACACACACACACACACACACACACGCATGTACACACCACGTACGTACATACAAACACATGCACCATATGCAGCGCATAAACACACACACACACACACAAACTCACACACACACACACACACACGCATGTACACATCATGTACGCGCATACAAACACACACACCATATGCAGCGCATACACACACACACACGCATGTACACACCACGTACGCACATTCAAACACACGCACCATATGCAGTGCTGTCTACACATGTGCTTTACGTACTGCTATATTTGTAAACATACACACACACACACATTCTCTCTCTCTCTCTCTGTCACACACACACACACACACGCATGTACACACACACACATGCACACCCACACACACACAACTATATATATATATATATATATATATATATATATATATATATATATAATAGTAGAACTAGGCTATCCCAATATAATGAAAAACAAACTAATCCAAATGTCTCCCACATATACTTTATTTCTCCATTGACTATTCTATAAAACACTAGTCTACAGTGTATGCAACATCAAAACTCTGCATTGCACATATTTTTGGGGATGGGTGCAGAATTGTATTCATTAGAACCCATATTATGTTGTTTAATTTGTTAACCAACATGCTGTTGAAATAACTCTTAGTATCTCTGCCAAAATTCTTCACAATACCACCATGATTACCATCACCATTAAGGATTCGTCTCTTTGGTATCATCAGACACACCATGGCCATCATCATCAACATAATCGTCATCTTCACCATCATGTATTATTAACAATAAAACATTAATATCGTTTTGAATGATTGTGAAATCCCCATAGTAACTACCCCTCAACATTACCTCATTCCGTCACAATCTTGATTTGCAGAAAAGGCTCATTGCACTGAACACACTGCCTTTAGGACCCTGTTGTCAACGGGCGGCTCTTTCTTTGTAGTTTTTCTTCCATCTCACGCGCAAAATATGTATTGTGGACTCAGTGAGACTCAACCAGAGGTGAGCCACTTAGTGCCGTGAGTTGGAGTTGGGGTTAGACAGAGAAGGTGATAACCGTTGTTTATTTTTAAGACTTGGAAACGTGGGTCTCCAGTAGGAATGTATGAGATTGGGACTGGAAGTAGGCTATAATACGGCTCGCCCTGTTTGCAGTTGCGCGCTCTCTTGAAATCTTAACCGACACCTCACTGAAACCATCAGTGCCGTGAGCTGTTGAGCTCAACTTTCATATCTTCAGTGTTTGGATTGGGGGGGGAAACAAAGATAAGCAGCTTATCCAACAGGTGAGCATTTTCATACTCTTGTTTCACTTAATTCCAGGGCTTTGCGTGCTGACAACAATGAGCGGATCTTAAGATCTACATTGCAGTGCATTTGGAGAATATTTGAAGAGGTAGCAAACACGTGAGTGTTTGACACTCATCCACAAGCTGTATTTGTTTTGGACGGAGGCGGGTTTTTTTTTTTAATTTTTTAAGGAAATGACCATGCAACGCCTGGAAATTCAGTGGCAGTCAATGCATATCAAGTGGTCATTGTTAACGTGTTGCAAATATGAATGTAATGGCTGTCCACCAAAATAGCCTACATTTTTTGACATTAACAGAAAAAAATAATTGTTTACGTAAAATATCTACTAAATTGTAGCTTACGAGTAGATCATTCTTAACTGTCAGTAAGTATAAATACTACTGAAAGTGTAATAATTCAACGGCTTTCCCCCGTTCCGCTCTATTTTCTGTAGGTGTTCAAACCAGCAATGAGGGAGAGGGTGATCATATTCTGCCATCTGTTCTTCTGTCTGTCCTTAGCTGTGCTTTTGCACTCAAGGTAAGCATTTCATTTCAATTCAGTGAGAAAAGAAAGTGTTAACCATGAGTGTTAATAGCCAGCGTCAGTCCATCAAGTTGGTCCGTAGTCCAGATTCCTGTCTTGATACACATTACAGTAATTACACTTCATTTTAAAGGTCACATCACTTTTTTCTGATAAGCTTTTGTTTGTTTGAATTACAATCTTAAGCAGTATGGTAGGCTATAGTATCAAGTCCCGCACTCCTGGGACCTGAACGATTCCTCTAGGTGGAGGCAGATTTCAGCTTCGCTGAGAGAGGAGTGTGAGGAGTAGCCTATTGAATATTAGAAGGGAGCCCCGTTTCATCAAGTGCACGTTGACTGAGTTTTGTCAGATCTGATAGTAAAGTGCCTGGCGCGTTGCACAAATACAACATTGATTGCTGGCCAAGCGGTAAGGTTCAAATTGTTTTTTTACTTGTTTGTTTGGTCGTTTGTTTATTAATTTATAATTGCCTATTTCGTCAACTTGCTGCGTTGGATACATCACCCATAAATCTCTACCTTAAAATGTTACACAGTAGCCTACACACACTTAAAAACGACACGGTCCGCGCTAGTCACCTCCAGGTATACAGCCTCGGAGCGCAAGCGTGTGCGAAGAGAGCGTGACTTTTACCTGAGCAGATTACCTTTACCTATAAAGAAATAATTTCACTTGACCTCCAGCAAAGTTAACTACCTCGTTAGTTTTGATCAGAAACAAAATGTCGCACTCAAATGTCAAGCTGTAATGTCTTTCATTAGGCTATTTACATTAGGCTATTTAACAATGAAATTGTGATTAGAAATAACTGTTTTGAAGCACGAATATGACTGTTAATCATGGAACAAGACACCAGATGTTAGAGGGATACTTATCTACCAATAGTAGCCTACATGTTCTAATTTCATTACAAACTTTGACATTTTATACATTTTTGCATAGATGTCAAAGTTTTATGGGGAATCATTCTAATCGACTTTATATGAAAAACAAGCTTTGAGAAAATGGGCTATTGTTGGCAACACATATTCTAATAGTGTTGCATATTTACCACTTTTCTCTTGAAACCCAAAACGGCATCAGTCACCAGTAGGCTAGACAAGGCATTGTGTTAATTATACAGGAGTTAAATGTACAGGAGTCATTGTCCTTTTAAGTGCTTGTAACTTACACATCAGCAATTTGCAGTGGAAAGAAGACTCGTTTACAGGACACAGAGAAAGGCTTTAGAAGGGTTTGGCACGTTCACTAATGCATCTGCGTAGGAAGCAAACCTTGTTGGCTGAATTTTGAGTCTGGCCGAAAATGTTTCTCCTGTCTGTCTAACACTGTTGGTCGATCTGCTCAATAAATCACTAATAGTATAATTATTTAAAAAAATAGGCCCTTACCAGACCAACTCCATAATGGGTATTGCCATGTCATGATGATGTAATAACAGTACCTAACAACACAGGTTTTTTTTTTAATTTTTGCTGTAGGTAACCTTCATGAACAACTGGTTAACACATATCAAAATCCCTTTTAGGTCGATTTCTGGTGACGCCAGTACAGATGCCTTCAAGAACAACATCACACTCTTCACACGGATCCTGGATAGACTTCTTGATGGCTACGATAATCGACTGAGACCTGGCCTTGGAGGTAAGACATGGAACCTGCTGTGCTGAGTTGTGCCAATTACATTAAGCTGTTTAAGCCATTGTTTTTTTTTCCATTACATTCTCTGTGTGGAGTAACCATTTAGTTTATCTAGCAAACGAGACCTGGTGATATTGTTCCCATTTGACACATTTCACTTATTTTACTACTGGTGGCAATTTGAACTATCTAGTTATGTAAACACATATACATGAACACACATATTGCACACTGCCCTCTCCCCACATACACAGCACACTATCCCATCTCCCTTGTCATCCCCCCAACACACACACCAAGACCCCTGGCAGTTGGGTTAGCCCCTTGAGCCGTGGATCTGCCCAAGGTTTCTTCCTTGGTAAGGGAGTTTTTCCTTGCCCATTTACGTTTAGGCCAGTGCCAAAAGCATCAGCTCAAGTTTGAGATGACCAAACATCATAAATAAGGAATGGCAAGAGTTCAAAACACGGGCAAAGATCTGTGTTTTTACTGGAGCTGTAAACCGCCTTTGTTATTCATAACCTCCCGCTGCTGCATTAAAACTTGTGCTATAAAAAAAGAAAGAAAACGAAACAGAAAGAAATGAGAAAAAAGAAAAGGAATGAGGCTTCATTTCACATTTCAGTGTCCATTTCACATTTCAGTGTCCATTTCACAGCTCCACTGTCCCACTGGCTCTCCCAGGCCATTCATCTTCCTGTCTTGCCTCCTCGCACACTTTGACCCCCCCACCAAGCCCGACCATTAGCACTCTGGGGTCATCATTAGGGTCTAGTAAGCTCCCTGTAGATCTCTCGTTAGTTGATTGGACACTGTCGTTTTTACTTGATCCATGTGGTCAATGTGAAGGGTCAATCCTAAGAGGCACGTCTGATTGGGAGGTCATCCCAAAGCAGTGCAGTCAGCTGATTTGAATGTTTCAACTGACAACCCAGACACATTGCTTTTAGAGAAGTGACCCTTGCTTATTTTATACTCAGCTGAGCTGACTCAGGCCCAGCCCCCTGTCTCAACCATCATTTATTACTTAAAGCTAATGAGAGCAAATTAAATTGTTGCGATGCGAGAGCAGCCAAACGGTGCACATTAAAAGACACAAGCGCTTGTGTCCATCCAGACGAGGAGAGGAAGGGGAAACAGACGTGAAGTGATTGGGTTTGTCTGGCAGTCTGTCAGGAGCTCAGCCTCTTACTCACCCTGACGCAGGGCCGCCCCATCCATCGGAGAAACCAATCAAAGTGCCACGAGCGCAAGAGTGACGAGTCATCACCAGTAGCACCAGCAGCAGCGGTAACGGCGGTAGCAGCCCGGCCAGGTTGAGGTGGTATGGCAGCTCATCCACACTCAATCCAACTTGGCCTCAAACATGGCTGACATTTAGATGCCACGGCCAGAGCTTGAGTAGTGTGAGGCGGGCTGATGAAATGAAACAAATTCACGGCTGAAGCTCCATTGACTTCACGTCATTTAATTTAAACTGATGAGCGGCTTCACCAGCATTGCTTCATGTTTGCATGCTGTGAAAACACAGCCTTGAAAAGAGAGCCATAATTGTGTAGGATACTAACGTGCAGGTATTTATAGGAGTTGTCACGATGTACCCAGTAAACATGTGGTAGTCATGGTAATCTGTTGGTACGAACTCAAGCTCTAGTCTTCTACTGACTGATTGCCATGTCCACTTCAGCAAAGTATTTATAGAACATCATCTTTGATACATCGTTTAGATAGACGCAGGTGAAGCCAATGGTGCTTGATGGTCTGTCACATAGTATGGTTTGGTCAACTTCAAAGCACTCAGGCCCAAGTGAGCATATTGCCCATATGTCAAGCTCATCTGAGACTGAATACAGAAAGTGTGTGTGTGTGTGTGTGTGTGTGTGCGTGTGCGTGTTGTAGAATCCACTATTAGGGTACATAGATGGACGTTCTCCATCATCAGTGTACACAGATGTACTTTGACCATCTCTTGTCCCCACAGGGCTGCTTAGTGTAACCTATTTTTTTTCAGGGTCAGTCCATTTTTAGGTGTCCCACAATCTTGGGAAGCGATCAAAGGCTCTCGTATTTTGTCTTGCCTCTCAGACCCGAGATATCATAAGATGTACTGTAGTAATATCGCTATGACATTTTGGAAGAGTTGCTATGACATTTTCATTTCTTCACAGTGGTTAGAGAGATTATTTATGCTATGCTCAGTTCCCACGGGTCATGGAATTTCTTGAATATCATGGAAGTCTATTCCACAAATGGAAAGTCGGGGGAAATATATAATTTTTGGGATAAAGTCAGGGAATATCAGGGAATTTTGTTTGAGCAGATGAAAATGTACTTGCCAAAATACATTCACAAATATATTTCCACACAGCATCTGTGATTATCATGTTATTAGCTTTTTCCATTACTGCGCTCGCTTGAGTGGTTGTGGTTAGCCCTACTTTGTTCTTTCAATGCCCATTTATTTCCCAAATGGTCAATGAAAAGTCATGGAATTTTACATTTGACTTAGAGTGGGAACTCTGTATATTGCTTTGTGTTTTATTTTTTCTGCCACATGATTTAAAAGTAAATGTCCTGTTTTTCGAGTAAAGAACACAGATTTCCTGTGGTTGCTCACTATGTAATTGTGACTTAAATATACTGTGGGGCAGATGGGGGAGATGAGATGTTGTGGTTGCAGTCAGAGGAAATGTGGTGTCATTATCCCTGATTATCCAATCACAGAATGGCCATCACAGCTGATCAGCTTTCATGAAGCCATGGAAAGGTTGTGAGTGAAATTGTTGTCTTTGAAAAGGTGAAGGTCCACAGACCCCCCCCCCCCCCCCCAAACACACACACACCTCTGTCTTTGGCACGCGCTCAGATGGCATGGGCAGCAGCGCCTCCTTGGGGTGATTAAGGTTTGCGAGCGAATCAGAGAGCAATCCCTCAACATTGGCCGAGCGGTGCAGTTATCAGCCCCGGTCAGGGGATTTAATGATCTAATAAAAATCACATTTCAGGGCAGCATAGGACGGCCCTTTCATTATTATTTTGTCCTCAAGAGTGGGCTATTGATTGAGCTGAAGGTGATTTTTGTCGCCGGTTCCCCAGCCCAGCAGGTATCAGGCACCCAATTGCAGGATGATGATAAACAGCGTGGGAGGGGACTGTTAATCGATGATAGGAAGTGAATGATGGTGTGAAGCAGCACAATAAAAACTCCACACAGGAGTCTCATGGGGGGGGGGGGGGGGGGGGCATGGTGCCTGGAGGGGGTAGAGGGGGGTTTGTTGGTGGTACGACTGCAGACTCTTCATTTGGGAATACAAGGCCAGTGCAGCAGACTGAGACGATACCATAACATACTTACAGAAGCTAAGGGCACCTTCAGGACAACATTGTTGTAAATGGTTTTGAACGTTGAATGCAGAGAATTTGCTTTGGAGAGCAATTTTTGTAAATATAAAAAGAAGTCCCGGTTATGTGCAGCTCTAATTTAGAAACCATGGCCAATCAGTGGAAATAAAGTACATGCATTGTAAGGGCTGAGCTATGCCAGAGGGATGTGTTGTTGGTTATTATTTAAGACTTAAATGGATGTTGGCATGCTCTCGTCCATAAGCTGGAGCGGGATCATTAGGGGTGGTTGGAGTGTTTGCCTGCGCGGGCGAATTGGCAGCAGGTGAGAGAGGTGCAGGTGTCCACATTTGTCAGCTGGCTCTGACTGAAGCGCAGACAGGGTGCATGCATTACCATGTGTGTGTGAGAGTGTGTACGTGAGTGTGTGTGTGCGTGTGTGCGTGTGTGCGTGTGTGCGTGTGCGTGTGTGTGTGTGTGTGTGTGTGTGTGTGTGTGTGTGTGCATGCATTACCATGTGTGTGTGTGTGCTGCTCCTATTAAGGTAGTACATGCAAAACCAACCGACCAGACCCCCCCCCCCCTCAACACACAGACACACACACACTCATATTCGCCATCTAAATTCCACCCCCTTTCCAACCCAACCCCCCACCCAGTCCCCAGAACCTTGGTGCCTGCGCTTGTCCCAGAAGGACCCAGCCACCGCTGGAAATTTAAATTCAGGCAGGCCCGCAGCCACCCTCAGCTCATCTGTTATGGCAGACAACCCCCCCCCACACACACACACACACTCTCTCTCTCTTTGGGTTAGGAGGCATAAACGTTTGAGCATCCGCTGTTTTGAAAGTGGGAGTTCTCATGGAATGTCTAGTCTCGTCTCATCCTCCCCCCAACCTCCTAATACATCGTTGTTGTTTCTTCAGCAACCCCTCATTTTGACTTGGAAAGAAACAGGCACACACGTCATCTCCATCTGTCCTGGCAGATTTTGATATTTCTGGGCATATATGAATACTAAGGGGTGAGGTGAAAAACACAGAGGCATCAAGGTCTTTCAAAGCAGTTCTGAGGATTCTCTGCCATGAATAAACCAACCTACATTACATATCTATTAATAAAGCTGACTAGCATCCTCGGGCATTGAATGCACTCTAGATTTTTTTTTATAGTAAATTGCATCAAAATCCCTGAAGGCAGTTGCTTTGTATTTAAGCTTTGTGTGTGTGTATGTGCATATCAGACATGTGCAACATGCTTTTATTATTTGTTTTTATTAGGTGTGTGTGTGTGTGTGTGTGTGTGTGTGTGTGTGTGTGTGTGTTTGCAGAGTAACCAGGTCATATTTCTTCATAAGACAATTAGATGACAGCACTCATTAGTTGTCTTGTTGCAACCTTTCATTCCCTCCTGTGTCTCTAAATCACTTTGGGGAAGTCGATGGTCGGGCGCACCCTCCTTTTTTAAATGAAATAGATGGCCCCTTGCTTCTGCAGCATTTGGTGTTTAATATTATGCAAACGTCTGCACATATGGTCACAAAGACACACACATATACTCAGACATACACATAAACACACACACACACACAGATTATTGCACACACACACACACATTCACAAACCCACACATAGACACACATACATATACACAAACGCACACACATACCCACACACGCATAGTTAGAGGAGTGTGCTATTAGAAATGCGTCAGCATGGCTGGGAGTCGGTGTAAATTACCCTTATTGCCTGTTCCATTTGATCTATATGGGTTTGTAAATGAATAGGCTCTGGAGGTAGATTTTTCCCCTCCCCTCCCTCCTGCCATATAAAGGGGGAGAGCTGGGTCGAGTTCTCCTTCTTGATAGCACTTTGTTTAGCCTAATGAACAGCTCTTTACAGTGGAGGGGAGTCTTGAGTCGGAGAGGGGGATAAATAAGATTGGTTGGGGGGGGGGTGTGTGTGTGTGGGGGGGGGGGTGGAATGCCGAGTGAGCCTTCTGGATCAGGCAAGCACTGGTGCAAACATTTTCATGAAAGACAAACATAAATGTAGGCTGGTGAACCGCAGAAAACTGCACCTATCAAGACACAGGGCAGCTCCCAAAGAAAAGAGAACAAATCCTGTGGTTTGTTATGAAAAGATAACTAGGGGGAAACCACAGAGTTGAAGCCATTTACTTGGAATAGCTGGTTGTCATGGACAAACTGCCATGGTAGTCTGTGAGGCGACTGTGTGATTGTGTAAGAACAACAGCAAAGTGAAAGACATTAAAGTTGTTTCAAGTTTCAGGGGAAAAAGGAAGAGAAGATTGGCGCAGTTGGTGTTTTTCTTTCCTTATTCTGTCCTTGTCTTCTCTCTCCCCTCTAATTGTAGATCGTGTAACAGAGGTAAAAACAAACATCTACGTCACCAGCTTTGGCCCTGTGTCAGACACCGACATGGTAAGAGCTCCTCCTTCTTTTCTATTGTTATCTCTGTGTTGACATTTAAAACCCTAAAACGTATCTACTGAATCACTCATGTTCAACTATATAAAGTATGCAAAGAATTATTACACAAATAAATACATTAAGTCAAGTACAAAGGGAGAGATAGTAGAATATAGCTTGTGAGTAAATGAGAAAAACAGGAAAGCCCATTATGGGCACATTATCTACTGTGGTTTCTTCAAGTTAACGCATTTGGAGTGTTGTCTGAGTGGAGCTTAACACATAATTCCCTCTCAGTCCTTGTTTGTATTGGTTGGTGGATAGTTCTCTATTCGTGTCTCAGAATACTGTGCAGCACAATAATGAGCTGTGTGGTGAAGGACAGTTCTCATATCCTGGGTGTGGCGTTCCTCCTCTCCTGGAGTCTTGAAAAGAAAAGCGCTTTTCTGGCATCTGACAGCCCCTGTGCAACAATTAATTTGATTTTTAATTTCAGATAAAACAGGGTATGTTTGATGTGAATGGATCTCATGTCTAAACACACACACACACACACACACACACACACACACACACACACACACACACACACACACACACACACACACACACACATCCCCCCACACACACTGGCCAGTGGCTACATATTAATTTCAGCCGTGAAGCTGTAAGGTATGAATAACCTGGTATTACAGCACTCAGCATCTTAATTCACCCGCGTGATCCTCTTGCTTTCGTCGTCTTTTTCTCCGACATCTTCACAGTGCAACAGACAGAAAGATCTGGATTGCCCTCTAAACAAACTGAGGCGGCCACTAATTGCCCCTAATGGGAGAATTTCCATCAATCTCTCATCCCATCGCCACTCTGCAGTGCCCATGCTCGTATGTGCCTGACTTGAGAAGATGATCCTCCAGACCTCCTGGACAAGGATCACCTTCCCAATTCCATACATTCCAGAACCTTTCTGACCAAATGGGAGATGATGTGTATACTCTTTAAAAGATCTGTGTCTGAATTCAGGGATACCTTGTCTACCACATGTGAAGATGTACAGTAGCAAAATTATGGAGTCCACTTCCATATTGAGGAATGTTGTATTTATTGTTGTAAATATTAGGGGTGTAACAGTACACAATTGTCACAATTTGGTACATACCTCTTGATTGATTAATTGTTGAAGTCTTGAAGTCAAGTTCATTTTCGATGCAGTAAGCCTCTAAGTCCTGCTAGTTTAACATTCACTGACCACATTGCTGATGCTCAACATATGAGCAGGAATAATATTTTGAAAAGGTGTCAAATGTTTTCTGGCGTTAATTAACTAAGCTGACCAGTCTCTGTACAGTCAAACACTAACATGTTTGTGTGGGAACTCAAATTTAAAACATTGTCCGCACGCAAAAAAAGCCTACTGTTGATTGCTATTTAAAACTGCATATGGTACATTGAAAATGTTTTTACCTAAATTGTTCAGTATGAATATTTATACCTTTACACCCTTAATAAATAAACAAAGGTATTGCATAATGTCAGGTTTGACTGTTAGGTGTAAGGATTAATAAGTCTACGACAACACCAGCATGAGGTCTCTTGGTAGTCTGAGGTTTCTTTTCAGTTTGATTGTAAGTACGGTATATTTCAAGGAATGTTAAACATGCTGCATTTCTTATATCTGGATCGTCCAGAAATGCCATTCTTACCAAATGCATGGCAGTTGTAAGTGTGAGCCTCTGTGAAGACGTTAACTCAACCCCCTAAACCCACTTGCCTGATTCTGCTACAGCACATATCCCCTTGGGCCTTCCCACTTCTTTTGTGAGCTGATGCTCCTTACTATGCTTTATTCAGAGGGGAGGATGTAGCCCGTGTTCCATTCTGACGCTCTGTAAGTGGGTAAAAGAGATAGGCCATAGGTCTGTCTTATTGTGCGATTTGCCCTCTTCTCATAGCTCATCTCATTCACTGACTTCCACCACCCTCCCACCCTCCCCCCGCTCCTTCCTCCCTCCTAGAAAGATGTTCAGCTGTGAAAAACCTCCTCTCGCTCACTCTTTGATATATTTTCCGTTCGTTTTCAAATGGCAAAATTGGCTCTTTTTTTAACAGCCTTGTTCTGTCGTGCTCGTATATATTCCTCCATTTCTTATTCAGGTAGCACATTAGTCACCTGTTTACTGCCACTGAAATGGTTCCATCCCCACCAAGGGTCGCATACTAGTCCTCTTTCACAGATGCAGTTTTATATCTAATGAATAACTTAAAATGCTATTTTTGTTTTTATAGAAAACGGGCCCTTCAATGTTGTTGTTTCAGGAGTTTTTTTGGTCTTTAGTTCATTGCAAGCAGCAGTGTCAATAAATCATCTGCAGCCTACTCAAAATGATCCTCTCAGTCATGCAAAGTCGTCCGTCCCCTCCAGTCCACTCCGAACATGACACAAAAACATTCATCAGTCATCTGTCCTGTTTCATACACACACCTATTAACCGGCACGCGTTAGAAATGGCTTACTCAATGAATCTTAGCGGCTGATAAATGACTTCCCCCATAGCTGTCTCAAAAAGTATTTCAAAGACGCTTCCTAACTAGACGTCAAACAACTTGAATGCTGCCAAAATGCCCACACCAGATTGAATAAGCCACAACAGTCAGTGGACCCATGAACCAAGCAAGTAAACCCACAAAGACATGAGCTTCACTATTCCTTTTATAAGACCCTCCTTCACCGCAGTTTTCCTGTGAAAAACGGAAGGAGAGGTACCAAAAGCAGATGACTAGCCATGGACGAGTGTGGGCAGAATCCGGCCCTAAGCTGGTACAGACCCGTCACATTAGGCCTACGTCTGTTCCTGAGTCCCCCTCTCTGCGACCGCGTTGCCACTTTAATGAAGCCTAATGAGGCGTGAGTCTATGGCATTTTGTAAACAACCTCGAGGAGGTTATGGAGCAATTTAGCACAGCCCTGGTTCCTGTGTCCAGCGCTACAGCAGCTCCAGGTGCTTCAGCGGCCCCCTGCCATTAAGAGTGATCATTTGACCGCGCCTGCCGCCGTTCCTATGCCTGGATGCCTCATTTCAAAGGGACACGCTCTCGCCGTTTTCATCTCCTCTGGATAGAACTCCTCCTCTTTCCACTGCGTAAACTGATTACAGTACTTCTACTCTCTATACCACAGCTGTTCCAATGTCCAAAGTCCCTCACCAATAAGCTAGAAATAAAGTCCCCCACCCCACCCCACCCCACCCAACCCCCGCCCACTCCTTTCCACTCCACCCCCGCCAGCCCCTCCATTTGCCTCCTGTAGAATGTCTGTTTTGTCTCCCCGCGATAGCGCCTCAGACATTCATCGGGCTCTGTCAGAGCAGCACTGGCGGCCAAAGCCGGGATGAAAAATGCTTAAGCTCCTCTAGTCTCTTAAGATGCTGTCATCCACATGTATGATAAAGATCCCCACACCTCGGGCAGAACCCCCGCCGCCCCCCCGCCTGCAGAGGGCCATGATGGATCTGCGGCAGCTTTTGTCTCCCTTTTGGCCCCAGCTCAGCGGGGCCCCCTACTGTTGTGGCTGCTGCCTTGCCATGCGCTCCTGTTTATCTCATCCCGCCGACACAAGGGAGGAAAAGACACGCACACTTACTCACACACACACACACACACACACACACACACACAAAATGCACATAGACACATACACACATACAAAGAAAAGAAGACAGATTGTGTGATAGAGATTGTAGGTTTTTATGTCTTATTTATTTTTTTCATGATGGCCAAAAGTTGGCAGTATTGGGGAAATTGCGATAAATGGCAATTATAATTTGAGTTTGAGTTTAAGTACTTTGTAAGTCCACTGTATACATATATACACATGCATGCGCACATACACACACACTCACATATGAACACACACATCCGCGCTCAAACACACAGCCAGCCATTATGCCTATTAATGGGGTTTGCCTCTGAGCAACACAGAGAGCGTGTGTGCTGTAAGAATGGAGTGGAGGATGAAGTGAAGCAGAGAGAGAGAGGAGGAGGGGAGGAGAGGAAAGGAGGAAGAGAAGGGGGCGGAAGGGCAAAGAGGGCCGTGGCTTGTTTGGCTTCTGAATTGCATTCTTGGCCCCAGGGCCTCGGCCGGGACCCGGCACAAGCGTGTTAGTTGGGGACACTTCAGCGGAGCGGGGTTGCGGAGCGAGGCCGGAGAGCGTGCGCCAGACTGCACCTGTTAAATAACCCCTCCGCCCCGTCTCCAGCGGCCTGCCGCACGCCCGCACTCATAAAAAAGGGGCTCGTTTTCCTGTGTGCTGTTTCACGGCCCCCACTGGTGTCGTTTGCGTAACGTGTGACATCGAGCGTGTGCATTTTTATGGACTGGGGCAGGCCTTTGTAGCCGCTTCAGAAAGTGCACATGACAGTGTGTTTGTGTTTTTTTATGCTGTGTGCTGTAACATGCGCCGCTGCTTGATAATGGCCCCCCACATAAACCTGCAGGAGCCACAGGCCGCCTGGAACATATAGGGGTGGGAGGTGATCAGCACGAAATCATATCGGGAGAGTTATGAGCAAGATATGATGTGTTTTTCAGTGGCGTTGTTTTGACAGCCGTGACTGAGTTGCTGATGCATGGTCACGGTGACGATTGAATAATGGCCTCATGTCTGACCTGACAGGAGTACACAATAGATGTCTTCTTCCGCCAAAGTTGGAAGGACGAGAGGCTCAAATTCGATGGGCCCATGAACATCTTGCGCCTCAACAACCTCATGGCCAGCAAGATCTGGACACCAGACACCTTCTTCCACAATGGCAAGAAATCGGTTGCCCACAACATGACGATGCCCAACAAGCTACTGAGAATCCAGGATGACGGCACCCTGCTCTACACAATGAGGTACGGTGGAGAGTGGAGACTTCATCTCACTGTTGCTAGCAATAGATTCAGGTTCATGCAGTCCATGCTTTTATCCAAACTGCCTGACGTAATTGTATGGAGTAATTGAGGTGATGGAATATCATTAATGAGAATAATAGAAAACAGGCATAATGATAATTATACACTTTTCTCCTTACTCTAAGGGAGCAGGCGTAATGAAGGTATAGGCCTAGGTTCATAAGTAGACGTGGATTTACAGAAAATAACCATTTTTTAGCCCCATTCATGTGCATGTCTATGCTGCCGGGTGGCTGTATGTCACAGCCAAATCAGACAGGTGACGAAAACATTGAGAGAACTTTTCCATAACTAACATGGGATTTGTTTGGTAATAAGTTGCCTGGGTTAGGTAACTCTGTCCATCTACACTGCACTGTAAAACATAATTAATTGGATAAAAGCACTGTGAGAACCACTTTGCAGAACCAATGAGGGGAAAAAGAAAATCGTGAAGCTCTTTGCACGCTGTTGAAAATATAACATTTGATTATAGAACCCTTGTTGACCTACAGTAATACATTTGACTCGGCTTAAAGGGACACCAGGCAAGCCTGATGCTTTTTCTCTACGAAGCTCCCCCTAGCGCATACATGGGCAACATCCGGCCCGTGGGCTTTCCCTGACCGGCCCGCGTAAGGTCTGTGAAAAAACAATAGTCAAGAGCCTAGCATAGAGATAATGCACGCAAATCAATATCGTTGCTTTTATTTTGAAAGCGACTGCTATTTGTACGCCCATAAATTTGTGCGTGGATGCATACGACGACGTAAACACCCCCACTGATGTGCTGGTGAATAGAATTTATGCTTCTGCGTCGACACAATGCAGTTGCCTTTACGTCGGCGTAAACCTTTCAAAGTTTTGTGTCTCTTGTGTCTGCGTCGCTCACCACCGCAAAGGTTGTTAGAATGTCGAACTCCTACTGCTGCTCGTTGGCAATACGAAGTGTTAATTTCAAAACGTTACTGGCAGAGACAGTTTACAATCGGATAACCCCGTCATTGTAACCAAAATATGTCTGAGTTTATTTGCAAAGCTTATGTTAGCGAACTAGTATGATGCTACTACCCACAGGTTGCTTGAAGCAGCCGGCTCAACACACAGAGCGAGTTGACCAATCACAGTTTTGTACATAAAGTTAAAGCAAAAACATAGCCTACATTTTCAAAATAGTTTTCTTTGTGCATGTTGATTAACTAATGACAGCCTACTATTGTCTGCTCCACATTTTCAGTCTAATTCTGCAAAGAGTTACAAGAGAATGTAATATTACTATCCTGTGGACAAGCATGTGATAGTAGGCCCACAATAGGCCCACTGTAGGCCCCACACATCCATGAAGCAGAGTAGCTGATCAAAAGTCCACATATGATTGAAAGGATTATCAGCCCAGGAATGTCAGGACCCTTACAGCAACATGTTTTAAATGAAAACATGACCGCTCCAAAAAGTAGTTATACTCTAATGGGAACATGCTTTTGTTTGATCCTTGCTTAACATTTAAAGGGCACCCTGAGTCATAGTCCTCTACTTTCGCTCTGGCTTCCTTTTTTGGCTTTTCCTCTGCACCTGAAATTGCCTTCTTTCCCCTTACTTCTGCCCGGGCAGAAGCTGAAAATGTTAAAGTGCTCCTGAATCAATAAGAGAGTGATTTAGTGCAGAGCTAGTGGCAGGCTGTTACTTGTGACAGGAGCTATTATTCTGAGTAGTGAGTCTCTGCAGATGTCACGGAGGGCCTTTGTGCCACCAGCCGAATTGACTGACTTTAGAGGAACATGCTGGGAGACTAGGGCAGGCAAATTTCCCCAGAGTTACCCTGTGGACGAGGCGCATGTGTCTTAGCCAACATCTCAATGCATCACTTTTGTCAAAGGCATCAGATGTGTCCTTTCCACTGTGATTTTGTTGAGGTGGTTGCAAGCTATGAATTAATTATGATGTTTACAATACAAATCTCTTTGCTCTCACACCTCACTTGTTATCACTTCTCATCTCCACCATCCCTCTTTCTCTCTCTCTCTCTCTCCTTCTTTCTCTCTCCCCTTCTATCTCTCCCTTTCTCTCTCTCTACCTCTCTCTTTCTCCTCTTCTATCTCTCTCTCTTTCTCTCTCTCTCTCCCCCCTTCTCTCTTTCTCTGTCTGCCATAGGTTGACAGTGCATGCAGAATGCCCGATGCACCTTGAAGACTTCCCCATGGACTTCCATTCCTGCCCTCTCAAATTTGGCAGCTGTAAGCTACCCTCTGCACACACCTTCCAACGCATACTGTTATGCTACGACTGTAATTAATATTTAAAGCACAACAACCCAAAGTTTATACAGCCTTCCCTAATGAATTTGGGCGAAGTTTATGCTCATCATAACTTGTGCCAGGGACAGGTTTACTCTTCCAGTAATGTGCTATGGTAAATTCATAGCCCTGCCATACTAAGCATCTGGCTCGTAGTTAGAGATCTATATGCCTTGACAGGTACTGTTATGGAAATTAGATCAATGATAAAAGTTCATGATTCAAATCGGGGGGGAAATGCCTACCGTGCAGTTCCCTGATATAAATAGTGTTACCATCTCCCAAACAATCCGAGGGGTGCTAATTTGTAACTGGGTCCTGACATCAAATGTCAGATTGAGTGAATGCGTCCTGAGTGCATGCTTGTTTGTCTCTCTCTCTCTCTCTCTCTCTCTCTCTCTCTCTCTCTCTCTCTCTCTCTCTCTCTCTCTCTCTCTCTCTCTCGCTCTCTCTCTCTCCCTCTCTCTCTCATTCTCTCTCTCTTTAGTGTAAGGGAAGGTGCTGAGAGGTAGAAAAAAAGGATCATTCTCTAATGGCCTGATGACTCACCACTTGGCAGCGCTACGTCTAATATTCTCTGCCATTTGATATTCATCATATTTAGCATGGGATGTGGGAGAGAGGGATGGAAAGAAGGATGGAAAGAAGGATGGAACGATGGAAGGATGGATAGGGCAAGAGAAAGTGAGGGACCGCTGGGGTGTCATCGCAGCAACTGCCCTGGAAGGCCGAGACTGTAACCAAACAGGCGCTGAGATAACTCAGAGGCGAATGCTTGCCCAACTCCAACTTCGTGGTATTTATAGCTGAGTAATGTAACTCAGAGGCGAATGCTTGCCCAACTCTGTGGGATTTAAAGCTGAGTCATTATCAGGGCCTTTGTTTCTGTCCTGATGCCTGCTGAGAAAAAGTAATAAGTTGGTATTAGTGAGGAAACCCTCTTGCTTCTCCTGCCTGCTGTGTAGTGGGGCCTGGACTGAGCTGTTCCTCGTCTGGTTAGATGCAGACACCAAACTCTCCCTGGCTTTGTTCAGTATAGAAACAAAAAAAAAATTGTCTAGTTATAGTTTCTTGCCTTGCTAAGTGCAGAGTGCTGACGCTAAACTGTTTTACTGTCTGGTTCAAGATGCAAACAGCAAGGTTTTGTCTTTGGTTAGGTGCCTCGATAATCCAATATTGTCCATGTCTGCTTAAGTCTGTATTTTCCTTTCCGTACATTTGATATTTTCCTTGTTTAATGACATGCCAACGGTGTTGTTCTTGTTCTTGTTGTTGTCCTCCAGATGCCTACACCATGTCAGAAGTGACCTATGAGTGGACTCCCAACACTACAGTCGTGGTGGAGGAAGAGAGTTCCCGGCTCAACCAGTACGATCTGCTTGGCCAGACAGTCGGACAGGAGACCATCAAATCCAGCACAGGTCAGATATCACACTAATAAAAGCATGTTGCCGGTCAGATATCAGACAATAGAAGCATGTACAGTAGTAGGTCAGATATCACACTAATGAAAGATTGTTGCAGGTCAGATATCACACTAATGAAAGCATGTTGAAGCAAAGAATACCTTTTCTCTTTCACCAGTCATTCGCAGATGAATTTGAATTCTAAACCTGTTTGAACTTTTAAAAGAAATAGCACTCAATAGCCTTACCTAAACCACTATTGTACCATTAAGCACAACCTTCCATACTAATTATCCATCTGTAATGCTGCAGTGGCAGTCTGTGCTTATATGCACTTTAGCTAAATCCCACCTACAATCTCCCAGGATCCTGTATGTAATTACACCAACATACCCGAGTACCAACACGCTGCTGCTCCTCAGTGCTGCTCTACTGTACTTAATTGTGTAATTTAAAAAACGTAACAACAGCATAGTCATATAATCATCTTTGTTGCATGAGTTGTTGTTGTGTCTTGGTCATGTAGGCATTCAATGTACCATCACCATATTCATGGGCCACATGTAGCCCATGTAGGTAACATAGAATTTGTCATGTCGTCAGCTCCTCTCCGTGAGGTTTCCACACACTCAGGGGTCTGTCAGTGTGTGCAGTGCCCTCCCCGTCACCTCCTCGTCTCGCGCCCCTTCACAATAAAACATCTTTCAAATGGCTTCCCCCTAATACTGGCTGCACTCTCCAGCGCCGTGCCATTTAGTCGGAGTGCAAACACTCGCGTTGGCACGGGCCACGGGGTCTGAATCAGCAGCCACAACAAGACTCTCCACTTTACCGGGAAGCGAGCAGGCCACTGGAGGACAGACGCATCCGAGAGACGGACCACAAAAAACGGCCCGGGGCGGGACACAGATGGGGGAACTCGCCGGTCAACTAGTCTGTGCACTCTCTCCTTCTCTTTCTCATCCTCTGGTCTATCTCTCTCTCTTTCTCTCTCTCTCTCTCTCGCTCTCTCTCTTTCTTTGTCTCTCCTTCATTCTCATCCCATTCCTTTACTGTTCCCCCCTTTCTCTTTCTCTCTTCCTCTCTCATTCAGCCACTCAGTCCCTTTCCGGTTTATCTCACCCTCTCTCTTCCTTTCACTCATTCTCGAGTTTTCTCTCTCTCCCTCTCTCTGTCCCTCTTCCTCTCACTCATCTGTCTGTCCTCTTTCCTAGTCAGGCAAGACAAGCAGAGCTCTGAGAGAGAGAGAGAGAAAGAGAGAGAGAGAGAGAAAGAGAGAGAGAGAGAGAGTGGTGGTTTAGAAGGAGAGACCTAACGCACAGGGAGCTCTCACTGGTTCGCTCGCTCGCTCACTTGCTCGCTCAGACAGGAGGTTGCGGGGGAACTCCTACGTCTTCATGCCTGAACTGTGTGCCTGCTTACTCCAGGCCCCTCTGAGATGGAGTCTGGGAGAATTTGTGGCTTTCAAAAGGTCACTGATACATTAAAACGAAAAAAAAACAAGTTGGCTTCTCCTCTTCAGCTCAGTAGAGAGGATTAACCTCTAAACTAACTGCTGATAACTGAACACCACAAAGCTGACATGCATCAAGTCAACTACTTGTTGGCTGTAAATTACTCTCAGGTCATAAATTCCTCACATCTAATATATACTATTTTCTGTTGCCATCACATGTTTAAGAATGTGCAATATTGTATATGGAATGTCAATTTCATTTCATCTTTAAACATCTCAATGGGGAGAGTCCATCTCAAAATGTGTTGGCCTATTAGCATGATAAATGCATCAGATCAGTGTGGCGTCTAATGGACGAGCATTTAGCATGTCCCAGATCTGGGCGTTTGGTCAGGAATGTACACAGACCAAACACAAACACAGACCACCTCAGGCTGATCTGGCCCTGGGCGACCACAATGTTCACCAGGTCAGAGCTTGATTGATTCCAGTGTCAGCTGATAGCAGAGATCGCAATAACATGCGCAGGGCCAACATTCTCTCCAACGAAAGCCCTCCAACACCAGTCCCTGACAGAGGCGTTTAGCTTACTGTAAGTGCACCTCCATTATTTCCCCCGGGACCCCATCACCGCGTTGGAAAATCCCCATCTTTCGTGTCTCCCCACTGCCTGTCATCCGCTGTTAGGTCACCACACAGTCAGGCCCCCAACATGGCGCTTTGTGTTCTCAAGCTAAGCGCGAAAGCTTATGGTTGAAACACTTCGCACATCGCCAGACTATCTCTGTGGGGGCTTTCGTAGATTTCTTGATGGCCTGACTTTTGGATTAATCATTCATTACTACAGTGTCAGTGGGTAGTCTACTGTGCAGGGAATCTAGGTCGTTTGGCACACTTGAATGTTCACTTGAGCTCAAGGGGTGTTTAAGGGACATCTTGCACAGAGCCGCGAGCACTGAATCCACTTAAAAAGGAGAGAAAGAGAGAGAGAGAGAGTATTCTTTTCTTTCTTCTTCTTTTATTATTATTAGTATTATTATTATCCATAGTCCATGTCAATTGTTGTTATTATTACTATTAGTTGCTAATTATTTTCTTCTCTTGATGTAATTTTCTCCATTACTGCTTTGGCAACATTGTAAAACTTACAGTCATGCCAATAAATCTCATTGAATTGAGAGAGAGAGAGAAGGAGAGGCTTCAGGAAAGGAAAAGGCTTCATGTTGTTATGTTTCACACTCAGTTTAATCGCCATCTTCTCTGCTCTCAACATGAACACAGCTCATGTTGGAGTTCTGTGTGTAACCTGTCTGAGCAGGTAGTTATGCAGCAGCTCTGATGGTTATGCTGTGTGTGTGTGTGTGTGTGTGTGTGTGTGTGTGTGTGTGTGTGTGTGTGTGTGTGTGTGTGTGTGTGTGTGTGTGTGTGTGTATGTGTTTTTCAGTGCCATCAGGAGGGAAATCCTCCTGGGCCACCACAAACGTTAGTGGAAGTAGTAGTGTTTTGTGTTGGCTTTCACAGGTCATTTATTCTAAAGAAGTGATATATGTTGACTTCTTTTCCTTTCAGGCATGCATGCATATGCTTTCTCTCTCTCACTCTCTTACACACACACACACATGCACACATACACTGTACACACATACGGACACACACACACACACACACATTACATAACTAAACCTACATGCAGTAACATAAAACTACACACACATATATGTGCACTCTCTCTCTCTTTTCAAAACAGCAAAGACACTCACACACATACACACTTATGGACATATTCAGTAGTCCAGTGAAGGCCTACATGAGGGTCTCATTTCCATCTAATTGGCTAGCACTTGCTCTACTCCTCAATCCCTAATCAAAGGAAGCAGAGTTTTACAGAGATAACAGGATGACCCAGATTCCTTCATTGACACCGTCTTCCTTTTCATTATGAATTTGCATTACAAGTGACGCTAGTGTCATCAGTGCCTCTCTCTCTCTCTCTCTCTCTCTCTCTCTCACTCTCTCTGTGAGCGACACTCATTCAGTCTCATTGACTAATTAAGAGCCTGGCTTTTTTCCGCCGTCATTCAGACAACGCAGAGGAACTAATTTCACCAGCTCGTCATCACGCCGTTGCACTATTCATTTGAGTGGAGAAGGCAGAGAAAATGGCCGTCTGTTGCTTTGAGGAAATTGGATTGAGGTCCGGTGAGAGACAGCAACAAAGCTGACAGGAAATGAACAAGGTCTCTGGAAAACCAAGCATCCGAGGTCATTACCACACTGTTCAGTACCAATGCTGACTTGCCTTATAGTAGTTATTGGCAGTGTAATAGTAATTGTTCAATCAGTTCGGCCATTTTGGAGAATGGACCACTGGTCATTGTACATGCTGTCTCTCTTTTTTTTTTTTAAAGGATTTAATTGCCATGTAATTAGATAGGTGGTTGGTATGTGATCTTTTCTGCCATATTAACCTTCAGAAATTATAGCAGTTAAAGAGCACTAATGGCAATGCAAGCTATACGTGTGAAACTGGAATGGAGCTGTTAATGTGGAAGATGGGGTTGAGCAGGAGACGGAGATAACACAGTCTTCAGTCTGCACCCAGATTCTTCCTCCTTCCACGTCTCCCCTAACACCATTTGCCATGGGTGGGTGAGTGCGCCGCCCCTCCCTGCACTGCGCTAGCTTCCCAGCCCACTTAGGGGCAAATGCAGCGTGTTGTCCTTTTCATTCCTCTTTGTTTCTATTTGTGTTGAGTTCAGGTCATGACTCCCAAGGCCCAGTCTCTGGTCTGCTCAGTCTTTGTTTCCCCCACACACAGACACACACACATACCCACACGCACACGCACACATGAACATGAACACACACCAAGGCATTCGACAGAGAGGAGGAGAGCAAGGCCCAGTCTCTGGTCAATGTCTTTGTTTTGCTTTTTCCGTAAATAACAATCTGTCATGGTAGAGTTCTGAAGGGTGATGGTGGTGGCAGTGGATGTGTGTGTGTGTGTGTGGGGGGCGTGCTGGCGGTTCAGATAGGGGGGGTGCGGGGGGGTTGGCGCTGGCAGCCGGGGTTTGACTCTGACAGGGCGACCACTGGGTGATTATCATCTTCATGCAGTAATTACCATCTTCACGGTCAGAGTAAAGAAGCATTAAGCCTCTCAGAGGAAAAAATGGCTCTTACTCTCGCAGACCCCCCCCCCCCCCCCCCCCCCCCACACACACACACACACACACACACATTCCATCTGCCTCACTCCCTCTCCAAGCCTCCATGCTCCTCTCAAAGCATGGGCAAGAGCCATCGGCGCACAAATTGAATTATAGAGATATAGGGATCTTTAGCGTACAGAGAACAGCCTCATCTTCCATGGATCTGTCTTCAGGGAGGTACACACACACACACAGTTACACACACACATGTACACCCACACACACACACACACACACACACACACACACACACACACACACACACACCTAGGCATTCAACAGAGATGAGGAGAGCAAGGCTACAGTTGACAGTGTACGCTCACACAATAGAGGCACAGCTAAATCTTTGGGGATTATGGAGAGAAAGAGAGAGAGAGAGAGAAAAAACCCTACTTTGCATGCTCAACAGAAGACAGGGAGTTCCCCCTTCGCCAAGTGGCAGAATCAAGGCATCCTTTTCAGAATCACAAGGACTGAGACACATTCCTCTCTTCTGTTGCCATGGGCAACGGGCATATTTCTCCTCTCCTGTCTCTTGCTCTCTCTCTCTCTCTTTCTCTCTCCTCTGGTGAGGGATTCTCAGTTCCACATGTGGGCATCGTGCCTGCCGCTCATCTCTAAAAAGGAAAGCGGTCGTGCAAATTATGCTGTCGTAAGGCTTTTTAACGCCATTATTGTGTCCATTTGGTGTCCTTCCTCATGTTGTGTTTTGTTTTTCTCACTCCCTGCTTCCCTGAAAATAAAATGACTAAAGAGGGCACACTTGCACGGGGAGTTCGGTCAGTTCAGGCCAGAACGTTCTGGCCGGCTCAAATTCAGGAGGGGAAACATCGACAGCGTTGCTGGTCAGAAATAAGCTCTGCACTTAATGCTGGAGATTTCCCGTTCATTGTTTCACTAATGCACCCATGTGCTCTCTCTCTCTCTCTCTAGCTTAGTCTCTCTCTTTCTCTCAGTCTCTCTCTCTGTCTCACACTCTTCCTCTCTCTCTTAATCTCTCTCTGTCTCACTTCTTTCTCTCTCTCTCTGTCTCTCTCTTTTCGTCCAATTGAATATGTAATAATTCCCAGTACCGTTGGCCTACTTACAGTAATTGATTTTCTCCACCCGCACAGGCGAGTACACGGTCATGATGGCCCATTTCCATCTGAAGAGGAAGATCGGCTACTTTGTGATCCAGACGTACCTGCCCTGCATCATGACCGTCATCCTCTCCCAGGTCTCCTTCTGGCTCAACCGGGAGTCGGTGCCCGCCAGGACTGTATTCGGTGAGTGCCACTCACCACTCACACTAAGGGGCTCTCATAATCATCCCATCTGTCTCTCCCTGACAGGAGCTGTACATCATGGTGTCATGTTTATGGCGTGTTTGTGGAGAGTTATGCATTCTTTGAATTATATCAGGGGGCAGGGGGGAAGTGCTATCCTTTCATCTAAGGGGAGCGGGTGGGACGCGATTGAAGGAATCGCTGTCAATCAAGCTGATGTGAGAGACACGAGATCCTTTGAGGATGCAACGAAAGAAGTTTGATTGTATGAGCATTGGATGGAATTGAAAAATTCTAAATTCAATTTATTTACATTGCACAGAGACTGAATGATCTCTCTTCAGCCAATTTTTATGCTTTCGCCAGGTGTTTTTTCTCAAATTAGATTTTGTTTTCCTCGGGGAGAGAAAGCCTTGAGCCTGGCAAATGTTCTTGCATTGTTTTCTTTTTGAGGAATTATGGGGGATTGAAGCCTGCTGATCATATTAGCGAGATGCTTCTCAGACCTCTTGGGCAGATCCCAGGCAGCGGGCAGGAGATGAACCTCCTCTCTGGCACCCGAGCCTCCCTCTCGCTCCGTTTCTTCCTCTCCCTCTATCTCTTTTTCCTGTTCAGGCTTTCCTTTTCCCTCTTGCTCTCACCATCTTTCCCTGTTTCTCTTCGTCTCTCCTTCTCCTTGTCTTTCCCCCTTTCTTTATGTCTTTCTCTCTTCCCTCCTCTTTTGTTGTTTGCCTCTCTCTATCACTCTCTCTCACTCTCTTCTGTTTCTCTCTACCACTTTCGGTGTGTGTGTATATGTGTTTGTGTTTGTGTTTGTGTGTGTGTGTGTGTGTGTGTGTGTGTGTGTGTGTGTGTGTGTGTGTGTGTGTGCGTGTGATCACTTTGCATGTGTGTGTGTGTATGTGTGTGTGTGAGAGAAAGAGAGAGCGACAGAGAGAGAGAGCGATTATCCATGGTTAACACCTCCAATGCTCTTCTCAGTACCCAGCTCACGCCGGCTCATGCCACTGTTAACTCCCCAGCTTCATGCCCCGAGTAGTGCCCTCTGCATCTGCCAGCCTGCCTGTCAGGATGCCAACAACCCCCCCCCCCCCACACACACACACACACACACACACTCATACACACACACACACATGCAAAGTGATCATACGCACACACACACACACACACACACACACACACACTCCACTAAACTCCTTAGCCACAACCCTACTCTCCCGCCCCCCAATCCCCTTACCTACCATTCCCTACGGGCACTGAGAGTGGCACAGCCCTCAACCCCCCACTCTGGTGCCAGCCTCATCCTCAGTCTCAGTAATTAAATGTGAGCTTGTTAAAATGGCTGCCTGGCTGGAACAGGGTGCCTGAGCTGAGCTGAGCTTAGCACACCTCCTCCACACGGGCCTGTTTGAAGGCCTCCACCTTGTTCCTGTTGTAGTGTCTGCGTGCTGCACCTCAGGCATTAATATTCATGAGGCATAAGGCATGTACTGGGTAATGTATGCATAGGAAGTGTCAAGAGTAGCTGGGATAGGTTTGGGTGGGGGGGGGGGGGGGGGTTACCTCTCCAGGCGCTTGTGTGAGAGAAGGTGAGAACGAGATTCGTCCCCTCAGGTGGTTTGTGGTGGTCACATAAAGGCCGTCTCCCACCACAAAGGTTAGCAGTAAGAGCAAGTCAGAATGGATCTGTCATACAGAGTGGTTGGAAAAGGAGTTTTTCCTCTCTCTCCCCCCCCCCCCTCCCTCCCCCTCTCTCTCTCTCTCTCTCCCACACTCTCTCTATCCACACCAAAGGTTTTAGAAGCTCATTATATTTAGGTCAGAGTCACAGCAGTGGACAGCTCAAGCATGATCTACTCTTCAGGTCCTTCACCGCCACCCCACACGCTCTCTGGTCCAGATCATCATCGGCGTACGTTTAACAAAAAGGTTCTCTACCCTAGGTGTCATTAACGTCTAATGGCTTGCATGTTGTTGTTTTTGTGTTTTTTTTAGCTTAATGTGCTTTGGGTTTATTTCAGCACTGAGTTAATTTCACTAGTGTAGCTGATGAGAATTTAATGACTTCACCATTTCAAGCCTCGCTGCTTGAGTCCAAGGGGGTCACCCTAAAACCCAAGGAGATGTCCTGAGAGAGAGAGAATTTCTCTCCTAAAGGGACACATGTGCTTTTACATGATTGGATGATTTTGTTTATTGTTGTTAAAAATAAACTCCCTCAGAGGCCCTCACAGCTCTGACTTTATTGATCCCACACTTTTTAACATGTTTCATAATGTGGACTAGGCACAATCACAGTAAGGTACGGAAATACTATCATGCCTCAAAGAGCATGTGACCTTGTTGTCAAACTGGAACCGTAAAAAGGCAAGAACTCGGTGATTAATTCCAATTAATCACCCTTTTAATCACTTTGTGAATTAATGAGCAGCTCAGTCAGCCATGATTGCAACACACCTAGCTCAATCTGCTTGCTTTTCTTAGTTAATTGTAGTTCATGGCATGCATATATTGTGATATATGTCAGGAATCAAATTTTTTACTTTGTCAAAATGGAAAATATAGAGTTAAAATGTGTCACTGTGTTGGGTCTCTGTTTTGTAAATGCACTGGTAATGCTCGTATGTATTCTGTTTGAGGTGATTGTATCTTCAGATATATTTGGAATGAAAAGGAGTTCTCTCAGGATCGGTGATCCCCAATATTCTTGTACTGGACGGTAGAGGATTCTTTGATATAGATGTTATGATGTATAAATCCCAAATGTTATCTGGAAAATAAAATGCACGTTGTGCCGATGGGCGGTTTCTGCAGTCTCATTGACAATCTGATCAGCTCGGTCCCACAGAAACGATGTGAACATCTTTCATCTTCCCGGACAGAGAGTGGAGCGCTGTCGGATATTTGGTTCCTCCCTGTCGTTCACCTCCCTGCATCTGAAGATTAGTGGCTGTTTCATCAATATGAATGAGCCGATTAGGACTGTATGTGCTTTGGCAAATAGACCCACTGAGTTGGCAATCAGTTCTTGATGTGGCCCACCTCTTCTGTCCCCGAACGTCTTAAATAGCCCACCTTCCAAAGAACCATTCAATTTGAGCCCATGTCATCATCGATGCATTTCTCACTCCTTGGAGATATGTTTAGTCTGTGTGATGTATGGCTGTTGTTCCTGTGTGCACTGATGGACTAATGCAAGCTATTTGTCCTGGTGGTCCAGGAGTCAGGAATGATCCGTCTCCCCAGATGTGGGTGTTGTTGTCGGGGATGCTTTTTCTTCTACCTCCTCTTCTTCTACCTCAGACAATCAGGTGTCATCTCTTCCTCTCAGACACAGGGGAGTAGGCGCAGGAGTGTTTTGACGTCGCCAGGAAATTAATTAGGAGCTTTTGTTTATGCGCTTTGATAGACTTCACTGGATTCCACGTCTGTGTGCTCCCCCAAGGAGAGCTGTGCCTTCCCACTGATCCAGGAGCAGTTTTTGTTCTGTCTGTCTCCTGTGGAATGCCTACGTGATGTCACCAGTGCTCAGAGGACCCTCCCTGCACTAACCTTCTGTGGAGACAACAGTCTGCCAGTTAAGCCTCATTAAGGTCAATGTCTCATTTCTCCTTGCCAGAGTGGGCTGCCAATGCGATTTATTTTTCGAGCAATTAAAAAAAAAACACACACAGAAAGTAGGTTAGAATAATTCACGTCCGTTCTCCCTGACATACAGTCTAAAAATACACTCATAAACTTCTTTTTCTCGCCAGAAAAGAGGATGAAATGTTGTTCACAAAAGAGAGAGAGAGAGAAAGAGAGGGAGGGAATATAAAACAACGAGAGTGAGACAGGGGAAGCCAGGGAACACGGCAGGTCCACTGGAGCATGAATGGACACAGCGGTTCCCATCCAGTTGGCTAATGATGACTCCAAACAACGAGAGCAAATGTGGCCCAGAAAGATACGGCAGGCCCCATGTCTGGCCACGCCAGTGCAAGCATCCACCGAGGATAGTAATCAAGCGATGGTGGCAGCCTGCAATAGCTCAAATAAGTTTAAATGTGTTTCCACAATAGTGCCCCCCCACCCCCCCATTCGTACTTGAATGAATGCTCAAATGCGAGATCATAGATCCGGGGCTCCTGTGATGAGTGCGCCAAAAAAGTCAAGGACGTTCGCTGGTCCTTTTATTTGCGGGGTCTCTCAATCCAGATTTCTCCCAAACAGAGAAAGTGTTTCTCCTTTGCGCTGATGATATCATGTTTGTGTCCACAGGCGTGACGACCGTGCTGACCATGACCACCCTGAGCATCAGCGCTCGCAACTCGCTGCCCAAGGTGGCCTACGCCACCGCCATGGACTGGTTCATCGCCGTGTGCTACGCCTTCGTCTTCTCCGCCCTCATCGAGTTCGCCACCGTCAACTACTTCACCAAGCGCGGCTGGGCCTGGGATGGGAAGAGCATTGTCAATGAAAAGGTAATGGCCGCCTCCATTTCGGCTGTCAGCCTCAATTTTCTCGCTGAAGCGTGCATTGATCTGATCGATCGGAAGGTGACATCCCATCACAACCCCGTGGTCATACAGCGCAGGGGGATTTCCACAAACATTGTGGCCTAATTATCCCCCTGGCGTCCCCGTGGGTTCAGCAGTGGTGTGCGCTCTGCTCTTGTTGCAGGGCTCCAAAATAAAACCCAAAAGCCATAGTGTGTTCAGGCCATAACCATACATCTTTACTTGAATAACTGTTATATTATTAATACCAACGGGATAATTAACCCACAGTGTATGTAAAAAAAGAACTTACCATTGATTCTGATAATGTCTCCAAGCAAGGTTTCTCCACTCAAAGAGGTTTGCTTCACCTCAGTGTTGCACAGCCATTTCCGTGCCCCCCTGTGTGCGGTGTAGAGATGGGGGGGGGGGGGGGGGGACTGTGGATTCAGCAGGCTTTTAGCCTCCTGTGAGCAATGGAGGCTAGCATCACTGGCTCTCCAAGTGGAACAGAGAACCAATGAGCTGTGAAGGGTCTCCGGTGGCGGAGGTCTGGACAGGGCTCTGTCCATATTGATGGTACTAAAGTGGGGTCTTAAACAAGGAAGAGTGCATTTCATTAAACAGAGGTTCATTCAGGATAGAGAGGATGCATGCACATTTGATATTAAGATAAATACCTTATGAATATAAACTGTTCATTAAAGAATAAAAGATGCAGAAAGAAAACCCTTGAAAGAAAAAATGAGCAATTTTTCTGTGTTTTTAGTGGGTGACTTTTAATACTTTTTTATTAAAAAGTAACAACAGTACAGAGAGAGTACAGAGAGAGAGAGAGAGGCCTCTGAGTCCTATTGTACATTCATTGACCTCCCTCTCGCCTTAAGTCCAGTTCTCCGCTTTCCCATCTGCTGATAGCGCTAGAGAGGATGCTCCTGGAGAAATGAATGGGCTCTATAAATACACAGCGCCGGCCAATCCTGACGGATGTGCTTTCACAACAAAACACACTATTTCAGATATTATCAGGCCAGGTACAAGCACTTGTTTTTGTATTTGCTCCGGAAGTGGCTGGAGATTAAGTTGTTACGATGTTATCGCCACGACTTCAGAGACACTAAACCCTCTCTCTCTCTCTCTCTCTCTCTCTCTCTCTCTCTCTCTCTCTCTCCCTCTCTCTCTCTCTCTCTCTCAGCCCCTCTGCATCCTCCAGGTCAGTTTGCTCAGCAGGTCAATTGAATTCTAATTAAGAGAGATTAATTAGACGGTAGCCAGTGTGTTTGTTTAAACATTTGACGCAACTGGACCACCAGACAGAAGAAGCCTTAGCTCAGCATGTGGAGCTCTCTAGTGCATCCCTCCACAAATGATTGCTGATCCATAGATACGGCGTGTGGTTCCCACAATGCAATTGTGCACTCGGCTGGTGGTGGGGAGCATAGAAAATTGCTTTGAGCTCCACTCGTGATAGAGATCGGTATGTGATATCTTCATCCTTGCTGGCCAGTGCAGGACTGTCTGCTCATGAATTTCTTGGTTTATAAATTTCCGGAGCTCCTTTTCTTATGCCCTGACGTAATAATCTCATATCTTCACTGTTCAAGAACACCCCCCCCAAACCCTTATACTGTGTCATCTCCTTCAAAATGAATGATATGTGTGCAGGGTTCATGCATTGGGTATTCATGAACGTCCCCAGCCCACCCAAATTATACAGAATAAATGTCATCAGGCCAATCAAATGAGACACTCTGTTAAAGCCCCTGTGTCTGGAAGATAATGGAATGTCCACAGTTTGAATAGGCTCAAAATGAAGAGAGACATATTTGGTTTCCAGGAACTCAAATGGGCCTGTTTGGTGAGCTAATAAGAAGCCTGTCAGTTCTTATATTTCATGCAGGTTATTGTCATTCACTGGACCTAACATGTATTAAAATGCATTGAAGTATGCGTTTCAGTTTTTGGAGAATGGGTATCCTCTCCTTTATTAAGTTCTACTTGGAAGAAAGGAACTAATGAAATAAGTCCTATGTAATCTTTCTTTTTATTGATAAATGTAATTTAAGTCAGTAATTTATATTACAACTGGATTTAGCTGCACATTGATGAATGTCCCCCCACTTTGTAATGCATTTATATACATTAGCATTATTTATGCATAACTTGTGTTGTGTACAAACTGCAGACCCCATCCAACACTTTTCCATAGCACTTAATGATAAATGTGCACCATAACCCATTTGTCATTAAAACGGCACAATTATGAGGGGTCTCATCACATGCAGATCTAGACTCTCTTCCAGTGGCCTCAAAACTTCTTCCAGATGTAATTAGCAGATTGAATTAATGAGACCCGACCAAAGAGTCCCACCCTTATTTCCTGTTAAATTGTTAATGGTGTATGGCTTGGCAGTATAGCTGACACCCCACTGCTCCTCGCACTGCAACAGTTTTGCATTTAGATTAATGCATTAGCCTCTCCTCAATCTCATTAATTAACATTGTGCCGCTCCCAAGTGTCTATTCATCAAGCACAGCTCTGGGGAATGGCAGCTGTCCAGAAGTGTCCCTTTCTTAAGATGTGTGGGTTTTATTTTATTTTTTATTTAGTTTCATTATTTTATATTTTTTTGGTCACTATCAAACACCAGGAGGCCCATGCCAGACGTGCTGGACGCTCCCAATCAGATGGCATCAGCATGAATCAGCAGAAGTTCTGCCAGGAGACCTCGAGAGGCTAAAATTATTTTGTCAATTGCATTCACAAAATAATAGCATTAGCTAAACAGTAAAACAAGAAGCACGTTCTGCAATGGGATCAGTGGGTGTTGAGTGCAACCCTTGTCAGACTTGAAGAGCATGTTCATGCTCTCAGACTTCCAGACAGCAGGTTTTCTAATGCGAGAGGTTCAGATAGGTCTTGTTTGAGCTTTACCTCCTTTGTAAACAAAGCTGGCTTTCTCATTTAGCTCAGCTTGATGGCAAATTAGACAGTGATGCAACCTCTTTACAAATATATCATGTCTAACAGTCATTTATCTCTCTCTGTCTCTTTCTCTCCGTATCTGTCTCTTTCTCTCTGTCTCTCTCTCTTTCTATCTTTCTCTCTCTCTGTTTTCTTTCTTGCTCTCTCTTTCTCTCTCTCCTCGATTGCTCTGCATAGAAAAAAGAGAAGGCCTCAGTGGTGAAGAAGAACAACGCGTACGCCGTCGCCGTGGCCAACTACGCCCCAAACATCACCAAGGACTCTGTGCTGCCCACCATCGCCAAGGGCGGCGCCGGCGACCCCAACAAGCCCAAAGGGGAGGGCAAGCAGGAGTGCAAGAAGTCCTTCAACAGCGTGAGCAAGATTGACCGCATGTCCCGCATCCTCTTCCCCATGCTCTTCGGGAGCTTCAACCTGGTCTACTGGGCCACGTACCTCAACAGGGAGCCCGTCATCAAGGACATGGTGCCCTCGACCTAAAGGCACGCCCTGCCTCCCAACCCCGTGGTGTGGTCTGAGCTGATCAAAGAGTGAGACCAGAGACATACCAAATACCCCCTAGAGACTGCTGATTCTCCTGTGCACGCGTCCGGTCCAGACGCAGTGAGGCAGACAAGTTGTGGATAGTTTCCAGGTCTTCTCTTTCCTTTCTTTTTTCTACATCTTTTTCTGCAGTGCTTTTGGACTGACATTTGCCTTTGTAAATAACGTGTGTATTTATAATAATCTAAGGTTAGGATTGGGGAAGGGTGGGACAGTCACTAGTACTTGTGTCAGTGTGTTTATAATTTTTAGTTTGTGATATTTTGGCAGTGTTTAAAGAGCAGTATCTCAGAACTAGTTATTTTTTTGGGAGAGCTTAGACATAGTACAATATCGCTGTACTGTATTTATTCACAGTTCTTTCTGTTTTCTCTGAAACGTTGCCTTTCTATTGGTTCTGTGATGGTGCTTGTTGTGGGATGGCATTACACATGTATGATCATAACTATAGTCATTTACAGGCAGAAACTCAGATGACCGGTTTGATGACCAGGATTCTTAAACTGTAATCACCCTTGTTTAGGCATACAGTCATTGAAGTTAATTTTGAACTTTCAAACAATATGGTTTTATTCAAATACAAAAGCATGTGGTTTATTGAGCTTTTTACGGACGTAAAAGCCTCATCACCTTCACAGAGGACAAAGCTATGTTTTTTTTTTTTTGTTTTTTTTTGGAGGTTTGACACAAGTGCAGGTTTAGCTTCAAGTGTTTTTGTTTGTTTCTGATTTCAACCTTCTCTCTGTTTACTCTCCTTAATTTTCTAACTGACTATTCTTTTTATGGTTTCAAAGTAAGTGACTGCAACTGGTTTTGTGAACTGATCATTTGATAAAATGATGTTGCATCTCAAGATGTTTGGCTTGCATGCACCGAATTATTTCTACGACTACAAATGTGGTTAACATTGGACTTGCAACATGGCAACTAGTAGAAGGCTGTGGGTGCTTACCTCTCATTCTAATCACTTTGGTGAAGTGATCGGATTTTCTAACAGTGTTGAACGGACCAAAACACCTGCAAGTGCTTCAAGTCCTACTGCATGTTTGATAGTGAAAATTGCATTTATATTTTGGGTTTATTACCTTTTTGACAACAATAACAGAGGCAGATTTTTTCTATATTCCATATAGGTTGTCATTAATAGCACTTGTCTGTCCTTGCACTTCTTGTTATCATAGATTAGAACTCAACAAACAACCGCCACTAACTGTAAATATCCATGTACTCACTGAATTCTTAGTAGCAACTCTCACACCCCAGTACTTAATTTTTGTCTGACATCAGTGTTCTGAATTAGTTCAGTAACTAATATAACACATATGCACGTACATTTTTTAAATTATAGACAACCCTTCAGCAGTCATGTCTATATTAGTGTAGAATTAATTGATTTCAGAAATGAGAGCCAACAACCATTTGCATAGCTTTCTTACCTGCATCATTGGCTGTGCAGATACTGTTTAAGCAATAACATACAGATGGAATGGCAACGTAGTTCATACCGAGAGCTGCTGTAAGCATAGGAATGTAATAGAACTTTTATTTTGAAATTGACTGCTTCTTTTGAGAAAGATGTATTTATTTATTTATTTATTTATTTATTTATTTATTTATTTATTTATTTATTTATTTATTTATTTTGTCTTGCAGGGTGACTTGCAGACATTTTAGTTGAGTTTACAAAATAAAATTATATCACATTATTTTGACCACCCTACACACTTTGATTACTTTCTCTAGCATGGTTCATTCTTGTGTCATACATGTTGTACAAAACCTGTTTGTTTGTTTGTTTGTTGAAATTTTTGGGAGCATTGTGGGCTGGTGTCCAAAACTATTCCACCTGGTGTCTTATCCCTGCTTGGTCAGGTTCTGTTTTATAAATATGATCTTTACTCTTATCTTCTCTTTCAAAGGCTTCTTGCTATAAGGCTGAATAAAAAAAATTAATGATGCACTCAGGTTGTGCTTGAATCCTTTCATTCCACATGTGATTCAGATGGCACTTTACACTGTGGGGAAAAAACATATTTGTTTGGAAATAATTTTACATAAAAGACACTGTTGTTTCATGTTTGATGAATGATACCCTGCATCAGTATCAGTATAAATTATCCCACGGCGTATTGGTGCAGGTAGTAACCAGTCATTCAGATATCCAGAGTTGCTTTTATACTGTATGCCAGAACAACTGTTATTCGAGTAATTATAGTTTCTCAACAGGATTTTAGATGGTACTTTTGAATTTATAGCTTCAAAAGTTGTGCTGCCATTTTAATAGCTATTTGTTCATCCTTATCTTGATAAAAGATTCCTACACACACAGAGCCCCCACTCCCCTCCCCCAAGGGACTCCTGTGGTGGATTTGACAAGCTGTCCTCTCCCCTGAGCGCAGTACTTGATGGTGGGGGCAGGGAGGCTTTGGTGGTACAGACATCGGAGATCACACACACCCTCTATCTCTCTATTTTTTTATCTTTCTTTTTTTCTCACTGGGTCTCGTCTTGTCTTGACTGACACAGTTGTGATGGAGTGCTCTGATTAAAACTCCTGGTCCTGTTCACCCAGAAATGGGCTTCTAAAAATGGCAGAGGGAGAAAGGAGAGAGGTCATTATCCAGGGTGCACCCGTCTTCATCACTCAGCTACTGAAGGCGAGGAGCCTTCTGACAAAAAGACAAGCAGGAACCTGGAAGATGGTGTCATTCTACCGTTCATGTCCCCGGGAATAAAAATGAGGTCTCTCACATGGATCACATCTACCTAAGGATGAGACCTCTTCATGGCAACGCTGTGTGAAATTGATGAGGCTGATATGGTAATAGGAGGAGCCACAGGTTGTGTTTGTCAGTGAACTTGAGTGGCAGTTTTAATTAACTCGTTTCATATATTGCCACTCACATACTGAATCAAAGGTGTCAAGGCGAACTAAATTGAAAGTGATAATTTATCAAAAACCTTCACTTTGAAATGTACACCTACTGTATGTTGTGCCACTTGTGCCCCCTTTGCAGTTATTGCTTCAAAGAAGTGCAGTCAAGCTCCAAAAGCAATTGTGTTTGCCTACAAAGGCTCTTGTTGACCACCACCAAATTTAAAGAAAAGCCTGGGCAAACCACTGTCTCAATACAAGAGTAGAATTTGAATGCTGAGATACACGATATCTGCACTGTTGAGTGTGGATGATGATAACGACCAGGGGCTGAAATTGCTGTTGCACACTTTGATGTTTGAGAGATCAATAATAAACCATTCACCTGGTGTATTTGAACATACATATAAGGTTTAAAATCAGGGGCCTTTTCTGAAAATTCAATCTGTAGCCTACATTGCTAATTGTCCTTTGTTAGTGAAAGAGAAATAGAAAGGATTGAGTTGTTGTCCCTATTGCACTTTCCATTTGAGTAACTACTTGTTAGCTTCCATTAGGGTCATTCAATTTCCATTTAGGCCATGAATTATAGGCACATATAGCTTGTCAATAGTAAGCCAGGTACTATAGCTCCTGACTGAGACACAAAAGCACGTATCCAGCTCTCTCTCTCTCTCTCTCTCTCTCTCTCTCTGTCTCTCTCTCCCACTCTCTCTATCCCTCCCTCTCTTTTCTCTCTCCAGCAACATGAGCTCACAGATGGCGTCTTCACGTGGCCTATTTTTGCCACCTTTCAGTCATCGCCATGATAAAGTGAAGACGTCGCATGGCGTTAACCCATCAACTCCCTCCCTTCATCAGAGATCCGGGAAGAGGAGCTTGAACTCCATAGAGGACTGGGAGCTAGGGGCTGGGGGCTGATGATGCGGATGGCAGTGTGTGTGGAGCGGGGGCAGCAGATTGTTGGTTTGAGTGTCAGCTGGAGTCTGAAAATGAGGAAGTCATTTCCATGTTATTTGATTGATGCCAAGCGCTTAAGTTGTCAACAGCTATAGCCATACTCATTGCCTGGTTTCAAAAGGCAGTCAACTTCACTTTCCAGTCCCCCCCTCCTTCTTTTCCAAATGAAAGACAAGCTCCTCCTTGGGGGGGAAGACCATATTTTAGACAACTACATCACAGTAATTATAACTTTTAATAATTATCACAACTGTGTCATTGATTGTGCAACTCCGCAGACGGGAGGTGGAATAATAATTGGCTACATCGGAGTGTTGTCTGCTGATGGGAATGCATTCCCAGATGCAATGACGGAGGTTTATTTTGCTTCAGAACTTATTTCAACGAAATATGTGGAGGCTGTGTGTGTACCCCCCACTCGATCAGTCCATAGAGCTTATTGTTAGAATAATAGGAAGTCTTGTCGCGTACACGTTATTTTCTACCAGTTCCTGCTCTATTGAGCATGATAATTAAAATATAGCTACATTCCCCAAACTCCAATGAGAATGAAATTATGATTAGAATTTCTCCATCGCACTAATTTAGGCTTCCTGCTTAGGCCGCTCATATTAATTGCACGCGTGACATTAATAATTTATTTACGTTTGTGTGAGATGTGATAATCATAACGTGATCAAATCCAGCACAAGGTCAAATATGGCTCAAATAAATATTTTGGCAAAATTTGATTAGAAACACAGAGAAAGGCTTGGGTATACGTTTACATGAAGAATATAGACAAAGACGCTGACATGGAGGAAACTACACAAGGTTTCACACATCACAAATCACATATCACACATCATACACTGTACACTGCCTCTCCACCGCTCACAAACAAGGCACGCTGCCTGACATGATCATAAAAGGAAGCATGGAAATCATTTGAATATTACACATTGCATTTCACATTATCACTCTACACTCACAGGATTGTGTGTAAACTCACTCTATCCAGAACATAGACACAGAAGTGCACAGCCCTGCATGCAGGACAGAAATATGTGGGGGTTTCTTTTCAGGTTGCATGTGAGAATGTTTATCTATAAATCAGAGTGAGAAATCTTTCTCCCAACTCCTTCAATTCCCTGGTTATAAGTGAGAGGGGTGGATGATGGGGGATGTATTAATGTGTTTCCAGCTTGCGCCCACACACACACACAAACACACACACACACACACACACATGCACGCACGCACGCACACACACACACACAAACTCTCTCTCTCAGACACACTCATGTGCACATGTTTGTGTGCACATCATGCACATGAAAGCACACACACACACACACTCACACACACACCAGCAGTTTCTCACACAAATTATTAATATTGCATGAGATATTTTACAGTCTGGCAACCAAACTATTGCAGTTCCAATTCTCCCATTTATTTGTTGTTCACCATTATGATTTTAATAGGGACTTGCAGTCTGTCAGGCACAAAAGAAAGCCAAAATGACAGAAACATTTGCATTCAAATTGTGCAAATGAACACTTTCTAGTAGTGAGTCATAAGCACCACACAGCGATGTTTGCAATTGGTCTTCTTTCAGAGAAAAAGCAGAAATTGAGGATCACTCTTACCTCTTCACGACTCACTTGACTGAGACCACACAACAAAACCATGCATCAACAGAGTTTGAACACCTCTGGATCATGAAGGAACAATATCAGGCTAGAGGTGAAATAATTGGCTGCCATTTCCCATGCATGTGACGTTAGCATTGGAGAGTGCAGTCAGCTGGCATGATTCACTCCATGGACATGATGAAAAGTGAATGAAAATGAATATGCATACTTGCTAATTCTCTGTACAGTAGATCCACTTAAAAATAAGATACTACGAATTGAGGCCAGATGTGCTAATCAAGGTAATATATTTTTCAGTAACACTGTTGTATTTGATATTTGGTGGTATGTATTATTGTCACCCTTCCTATCTGTATCACAGTGGCCCTGTTAATGTAGTCCTTATCACTTTCATTCAGGGCCATAATATGATTGATATATAAGCATGTCCTGTTTGTGTTGGCTGGAGATACTGGCACCTTTCGAGTGTTTGGAGCGGGACACCATGTTTACGAGGCATCAGGAATGGAAAGCGAAGGCGATACAGACAGCGGCGCTGAAAATTGGATTGGAATTGCGAGGGCTGGGAGCTTGATGGCTCTCAAGTGTTACCCATCTAAATTCAACATCATTCTGGTGGCTTGGCTTTCTGCGCGCCGACCTGACAAACATTGATACTGCATCCCCAGGGGGCGGGGGGGGGGGGGGGGGGGGGGGGCCTCTCTCTGTGTGCCTGCCTGAGGATGTGCTGTGGCCCCCGTGTACCCTGGGAGAAAAAAACAGCAGTGGCGGGAAAGGAGTCCGAGAGAATCTTCTGAGAAAGCCATTAGGTACCAGTCCCCGTGCTTCCTCCGTGTGTTATTTACCGGGGAGAGAGAGAGAGAGAGAGAGAGGGAGAGAGAGAGCTGCAGCGCTGCATGCAGGGAATGAGAAACACCTTGGAGCATCACATCACATCACAGGAGCCTTTTCTAGAATGTGGAAAAGACACGTCACGCCTTCACCACCATGTCTACCTCCAATGTGTTGGACTGCTTTACTATGGTGAAACCATGAAAAAAAATAGGTATTGGCCAAGAAGTGTGTATTATTCTCGGCAAATGTCTATATGCTCTGCTTCACCGTGATGGCATCACTAATGGACACAGTAGTAGCCATGGCAAACAGTGGTGCCGGCGTATATCTCTCCGTTCTGTTTGCTTGATCAACTGTGCGCATGTTAATCTGTGCTGCTCTCCCATGCTGTGGTTCCTTTGCTCTGTTTCTCCACACTGTTTTCCTGACTCTCTATTTTTTTTTTGTCAGCCGTCAATGCATGGCTGGTGAAAAGCCCTACCAGTGACATCCTTTATTTGACAAGCTCCCAGCTGTAACGTTCAGAGACAGCATCCTCTGCGGCATTCTCCCTATAGACACTCCAATAGCAGGTGACTGTTGGAATCCATCACCCACATCAGGGCCACATCTGTGCCGCGCCTGGGCCAGTGTCTACCTCCGCCTGAGCAAACCGTGATATAGATCCCCTCCCCTGGCTCTTAGACTCTCTCCCTCAGTCTCTCTCCCAGACAGAAAATTGACTTTTTCCCCCTACCTTCCATCTCTCTCATGTCAGACGCCAGGCGACTGGTTTCTGTCCATCTCGCTGATGCTGAGCTCGACTGGACTCCCCGAGTCTATTTGGTGCCACGCCATGTATGCTGACATTTTGACATTTTGACCGATTCAGAGGCAAGACCGCTGCACTGTCCCCTGCACTGCTGTGGTAACTGCAGACAGTGCAGCGGTCTTGCCTCTGAATCGGTAAAAATGTGTTCCATGGATCAACGTGGATCAACATCCCATCATTTGTGTCTCATCAGCATCCATCTCTCTCTCTCTCTGTCTCTCCCCACCTCTCTCGGCTCTGCAGTTTCCACCAACAGGGGTTTAACCTCATTTCAAAGAAGCCCCTCCATTTTTAAAACCAGCACATTCTCATGCGCTGCCAACATGAAGAAAATATATGTGATGGTTAAATAGTGAATATTACTATCAGTGACACTTTACTTGGATTAAAACTGATGATCACACAGATACCAGACAATCTGAGACAGAAACAGAATGCACATGCATATGAGAGTGAAATGAGTAGAAATGCATGGAGCATTACATCTGTGTTCTTATTTAGGATGACACAGGACCTTGAGTGATCTGTTTATTTTATACAACAACTGTGTAATTACAGGACTAAAAAGCGAAAATCAGCCAAAAAATTCACTTCGCAGTAAATAGATTTATATTTCAAAGAGACACCACAAAAGCAACACTAATTGTTAGTATAAAAGGCAAGTAGCCCTATGATGCTGGCACAGTCCTGTGGTGTTTTCAGGATTAAGCACAAACCTGAATGTTTGTCTTCCGATCATATTGTGTGGTCTGAACTAACTACTGGATGTGTTAACATGAGTGCTTCCTCTGAATACTCTATAAGTCTAAAGTCAAACTAATGCCCTGCCAAAGATCTACCATGTCATCCATCTACTTCTAAGAAGTGGTCTCTTCTAAGAAGTGCAGGCTTCAAGGTTTCCTGAGTGATCTAGTTTGCAAGCTGTCACTCCAAACAAATGGACTACTTCCTGTGTCTTGATGAATGTGCCGGAATTCTCTGCATGGTTCGGAACTCTTCACATTTCCAGATGCGTCCTACTAATTTCTCTTCGGTATGTCTTCTTGTGATGTATTGCACGGGGTGTTCTGATTCTATTAGGGTTAATGTGGCTGACATTGTCATCAATTTAATTGCAACTATAATGACAAAGGCAATAATGATTGTGTTTGCCAAAGAAAGCATGTGTCATCATGTTATTGATGATGGTCAGATGAATTCTTGGGAGGCCTATTCACTGGACAGCCTTCATGAGAAATGTGGTCTCAATGTTAGTCTCATAGCACTCTTAGTCACCGAGCCATCGTCAAGTCTTTACCATTGTGTCTGCGAGATGCTTGTCTTGGCACGGATCTCTCTATCTCTCTCTCTCTCTCTCTCTCTCTCTCTCTCACACACACACACACACACACAAAAAGACAACAAAAAAACTCAGACACACACTCACATACACACACTGACACTCATACACACAGAGACACACATACTGTACACTCACACTCAACACATACACACACAATCTTAGACACACACACAGACACACACACATACACATACACATGCACACACTGACACTCATACACACAGAGAGACACACACACTCATGCACACAGAGAGACACACACACTCATACACACAGAGAGACACACACACTCATGCGCACAGATTCTTTGAGACTCTCACCATCTGCACTGGCCTCTCAGGAACAATGCAATCTGTGGTATGAGCTGAGCAGCGCAACCTTTCAAGCCGTCCATTTCACCCAGGCTGCCATGCCATGCTGCATCACTGGCAATTCCTCAAAGTTCTGCTGGTGCCTGCAGCCACAAGCTCACGAGTAAACAAACCCATTTCATCTGCTGGTACTGGAGAGCCTGGACTTCATCAGGTTCATGTCAAATTGTGTGGCTAAAAATGGAAATTTCCACGTGTCATTATAACCTGGTCAGCCCGAAGCAGATGACCTATCTGGGTCATTATTACTGTAAAGTGTGTGTCGTTATATCTGTTGTAGAGAGAGATGCCTTTCGATGGACTCTTCAGAGCTCTGTTGTCGAAATAGCTACAAGATCCATGTGTAATATCTTGTTATACCCATTATACACATCATTGTTAGACCTGTTATTTACAAGACGTGGTCTTCCTGGATACAAGCCGAGGTATTCAAATGGAAGCTTCCTCACGCAGGCTCCCGTTAGCACACGCTTTCTAGTCTGCATTCCATTGTATTATCATGCCTCCGCTGTGCTCCTCTACCTCTGCATTAACACGGCTGATTTAACTGATGCCGTTTTTGCGGGACACACGTGTGTGTTTGTGTGGTTCAACACTGTTTGCTGTGTGTGCGTGTGTGTGTGTGTGTGTGTGTGTGTGTGTGTGTGTGTGTGTGTGTAGGTTTGGTTGTGTGCCACTGGGTGCAGTCGCTTTGAAGTGTGTGATTGTATTTGTGAAGTAGAGCAGCAGACATATGCACTGATACGTTCGGACTGAACAGCGCTGCGCGGGCATCTGTGGATTAACTGGCAGGCCAGGTTCAGCGTCGTGGCAGGACTCAGCCCTCTGGGTCACGGACAGTGATTGCTCAGTGAACCAATCGATTTGTGCTTCATGGACGATATGGCTGCGGTACCTATGGTGGGCGTTTTACACAGTCAGCCCATAGAAGAGCAGATGGTAATTGGTGTCGGTGGTGCGGCCCTGAGGAATTACGGGGTTAAGAACAGGACGGTGGCTGACTCTGGCGTGGATGTGGCTCACACATGGCTGGGATCTGGCATTGATCTTGTCCTAAGTGAGCCACTGTCCTGTGAGTCCTCTGTCACTTTGCTCAGCGTATCGCAAAATGGATTTCTCAAGATATCTTTCAGTATTATTAAGCCATATGTTTTAAACCATCAAATCCCTTTTAGAGTTGAGAGTATGACAGTCCTTATGTCATGAAATGGATTATTTGAGATATCCTCCAGTTTAGTTAAAACATAATATTGAGGATTAATTAATCTCTCAGAGTGGAAACTGAAACATTGACCACAGCATCAAATGGATTAGTCTTTTAGGTTATATGGGCGGTGGTAGTGTAATGGTAAAGGAGCTTGGCTAACAGTAGCCACAAAAGTTGTGGGTTCAATTACCAACCTGTCACCATCTTGCCCTTGAGCAAACTGGCAGTCGCTTTGGATAAAGGCGTTAGCTAAAGATATACATAAATAATTAAAGATACACCAACAGGTCTCTCTTAGTTTCAATTAAATAACTCACCAAACATTACCTTCAAAATCCTTCACATAAAACAATTTGAATTTGAACACTATTGAAGATAATAGACAGAAAGAGTCAGTGAAATAATCTGACATGCCCCCCCCCCCCCTGATTCAGGTCAAAACAAGATAAAAGGAGAAATGAATCTCAGTCAAAACAAAATGCCCTGACGCCCTTCATTGGGCTGACCCAGATACAGCAAACTGTCATCCGACTGTTGATTTGCAGTAACACAGTTGTATAAATCATGAATGTGCCTGTTTCCACGTCTCGACGTTGGCCCTGTTTTCCAGCCATAATCCTCATTATCGATGGCAGAGTGTATAGAAACTCGCTCTCATGGCACTGTTGCCCCCACAATCAGTTTTGAAAACATTGGACCAAGCACAGACAGCCAGCAATTAGGCCTGTTTGAAATCTTCAGGGAAAAAGAATGAGATGAATAATAAAGCATTTCATACAGCAACTATATTGAGCTGAACACTGTTACAATATGTCACAAAAAAAAAAAAACGTCTTACATGAAGACCTATCAAAGGGTCTTTTAACTCCAGACCTTTAAGGAGGGAATCAGGCGACATTATAAGTTGCATCTTTCTTCTCTCTGAGCCAAGGAATGAAAGGGGGAGAAAATAGTCTTTGTAAATAGTTTCCTTGGAAACAGAGGAAAGAGAGAATTTTCTAGTTTGAACAGCTCAGCTTCCCATGACAGTACTTGTGCTAGGAATAGATCCAATGTTTGCAGGACCCTGAAATCAAATCCCCTGTCCATTTAAAACCGTACTTTCAGAGTGAAATAGATTGTATTTATGCACCTTAACCAGTCAATCAATGTTATAATGTTGCAGTGTTATCATTATTGGTGAATCTAAAGGCAATTTATGTAAAGTGTGGTATATACCATGTGGTGTATTACTGGTGGGTAAAAGGAGCTGACGGAGAAGTCATGGTGTGTTAAGGACATGAGAGGGTGGCAGGGGACACTCAATGAAAGCCACCACTGCCATTGGGATTAACAACTTTCTCCAAGCCCCCCACTGCACTCCCCCCACCCCTGCTCGGTGCCTGAGTGTCCCACTGTGGTTTGAGCTCACAGGCACACATAAGGTGGCCTGAGTCTCCAGACCCACACACTCAGAGCTAGCCCTGACACGCCGTCCGTGCCACGAGCACCAATAGAAGTGACGCGTGTGCCATAGCTATGGTCCTGGCATCTGGCATGGCGGGCATGGACTGACCATATGGGGGCCAGATAGGCAGGCCATGCCACTCCAGATGGCCACGCCTCAGCAGTCGCAGCTCTGAGATGAGTGAGGCTGGACTGGCTCATTGGAGTGGGCCTGTCCGTGATGATGATGACAGGTGCTGGAGAGTTTTTGGATGCCTGCAATAGGGTGAGGTTTCAGAGCCTTATCTGTGGGGTTCTGGAGCGATAATGCAATGGAGGAAAAAGCCCTACCGATGATATTTCATACAATCAGTATCTGAATATGGTCTGAATATGGTGGAATTATTTGTTCTGTAGAATGTATGTGTTGTTTAATACTTTGAGGGACATTTTACATAAAAAGGAATATGGATTAGAGAAAAGAGATGTTTGCATGTTATTATCGATGTGAATGCATTATATGAGTGCAAAAAGCAGCAAACAAAATGAAAGACTAATCGACACTAACATAAAGCAAATTAAAAGCATATAAAAGGAAACTACAACATGCCAGGTTTGAAACAGCAAATGTTAACAGTAATGGCTGGCAGTTTCCATGCCAACAACTGTTCAGGTTGTGCACGATTTCATGTGTAAGTAAACAGTGACCAAAATAATCGACGTGGAGGTTGGTGTCCGATTGTCTGCTGTCACTCCTGAGGACTCAACTCTACAAACTAAAAGTATCACAGCACAGCGCGGCGCCGCTCCTGCCTTCCGCGCGATAACTGGCAGGCGGCGTGCACCAAACGGAGAAACAAAAGGGACCGCGTGAGGGAATCCCAGCTAACAGCTTTTTTGGGTTTAACCTGTGTGAGTTGGAACCATGGAGTGAGCAGATGTTCCCACCATGCTTCAGGAAACACCGCCGCCATGCCTTTCAGGTTGTCAGTTACACCATGAGAGGTGGAAAAAAACAGAAAAGCAAAGAAAGAAGAAAAACAAATAAATAAATAAATAAACGCCTTATCTCAGCGACTCCCTTGAGTAGCAGACCGAAAAGGACAGACGGAGGAAGGAGAGAGAGGAAGTCACCGGGATCCCCCACCTGCCAACACTATCCGCAGCCTGAACCTGGGCTGACACAGGAGGACATGATTGGGCCTGTGTCTGATTAATTATGCAGACAGATTGCCAAGGAGAGACAGTGTTGCGCACGATTCAGAGGTTTTCATCAAAACTGAGGAAGCAACCCTCTACTGAAGCAGCAGACTAACACGTTTGCTCAAACTGTCCATGTATATACATTCAACAAATAGTCCTATGCATACAGATGTATACATACACACACACACCCACACCCTTAAACACTCAGACAAGGACCATTTGCACACTCTCGTGGATGCACACACAATTTACTAAGCAGTGCACCGCTGAAAATTGCTCTTGCCCTTGCTTCACCTGTCTGTCCTGTCCAGAAATTGAAGCGATTATTTCACGCTCTGGTTGACAGGAATCAAATAGTGGGGCTGTGCTTTGCGTTCCCCCCCTTGGCGCCGCAGGAGGGGAACGAGGGGGGGCATGATGCGCCCTGTTACCTGCGAGAGACAGATCCACCTATATGGGGAATGAAGCACCCCAGCGAGTTTGTGTGCACAACGCACACTGTTGCCTCCATCTCTGAGTGGGTCATCACTCTCCTGAATGTCACGATTTCACAGATGCTGCTGTTGTAGAGAAAGGGCAATAGATTTCATTTCTGATGTGATACCCAATGAAAGTGGGTTTCATAATGATATTTTGCCTGACGTTCATTGTATTACCGAGAAGTGTTCCGCGCAGAGACAGGATGGCGCGATTGCAGGCCAAGGCTCCTGATAACTGCATCAGATGTCACCTGTCATCTCTGATCAGTTCATCCCTGCGCAGTCCTTGCAATTAAATCTTATTCACCAAGTGCCCAATATGCTCCTCAGACCTGTACTGCTTAATTACAACAGACAAGCAATTTCAGACCACCGTTTGAAAATTAACTTTGGATTTTTTAAGCTCGGTTTTATTGTTTTGGGATGGAGAGGGCATTCTGTTAATGTAGGCAACTTAGAAATGATTTATGCGCCAGAGCCAGTCATAATGTGGTCATTATATTTAATGGACATGCTTTCATTTTGTCTAATTCTCCATCAAACCAGTTTTTACTGGTTTTACATGCAGTAGCTTTTAGTCATCAGTCGCATCCCATGTGTGATTTCGACTTCATTTTAAAATGCATTCATGGTGACCTGTCCTCTCTCTAGAGATTGACTTGACATTCATGCCCAAATAGGGAGTGTCTATTAAAAATAGACAGTGTTTCGGGAAAATGAAATATGCATCATGAATTCTTCATGTCTGGCTCAATTCAAGTTACAGCATGTCTCTAGTTGCCATATAGGCTGGAGCAATTGTCCCCCCCCTTACTGATTCTTGCTGCTATAATTAGAATAGTCTCAGGCCCCAGTTTCTGCACGGCTTCTAGCAAAATGTCTGATCAAGGATCACAGAGTTGTATGATCAGATGTTCAGCATTCGGCTCGCTGCTGAGCGGGGCCCCACAGTTACCCACAGTCTCTGGAAACCATCTGGTGGCCTGGTGTAAACGCTTTTTTTGTGCAGACCCTCAGAACTATAACTACGACTCGGAGGCACACAAAAAAAATCGGTTTGTAATCAATAGCAGCAGAAGTGAGAATTTTGTTGCTCCTTTACTTCATCCCAAACAGCTACAGGCTGAGTCGATAGAAAGGGAGAGAGAGAGGGAGAGAGAGAGAGAAAGACAGAGAGAGAGAGGGAGAGAGGGGGGGCAGAGAGAGAGTTGTGTTTGTTCTCTTCTGCAGGATGACAATGACACAGGATATTGTTTTAGAGTGGGACAGCTGAGAAGAGACACAACGCTGGCCTAATAGCACACTTCCCCTTGTCCATGTCTGAGTATTTGGATACATGAACATAAGATAGCATACATGACAAATAGTTTAGCATGTCTGGTTATACTGTCGTGATAATACCTTCAGTTCTGTCTCCCATACTAAACTGCTGTGTGTCTATGTTGTTAAAGGTAATAGATGTGTGCATTCAAAAGGCTGATGCGGTAGATGGATCGATCTGAGTGTATTGTATTCCATTCCAGCGGACTTGCATTAGAAAATCTCATCCAAGTAATTGGAGGTAGAAGCACAGAGTGCAGAGTGAGCCTTTTCAGGGAGAGCGCTGCCTTTGTGTTGACTGATTTTCTTGTTAATTCAGAATGACAAACTCCTATCAGCCTGCTTGTCCTGTAATTGTTGAGGAAAAAAAGTAGGAGACCATTTCACTTTCATTACGTCTTTGAAATTAACAAGACTAAGGCACCTAATGTAAACTAACTTCAGGAGGTACAGCCCTACGTCACATGCTGACAGAGGCTCACCTTTGATGGAGTTAAAAAAAAAAAAACAGGAACCAGTTTGCATTTTTAAATGACTGAAACCAAAAAATGTTTTGAGCCACAAAGGCTGTTAGCACACGTTGAGAACCACAATTGTTTTGAAGTGCTGGCCACAAGTATACTCTATTGCGGCAAAAATGGGTACGTGGGTGGCTGCTCTCTCTCTCTCTCTGTCTCTCTCTCTCCCCCCCTCTCTCTCTATCTCCCTGTTTCCCTCTCTCTCTCTGTCTGTCACCAATGCTCCATGATGGTGGTTGCCTTGGTGCTCCATTTTTCCCCAACAATTATAATCACCAGCTGTGGTCTCCAATCTCCCTTTTAACCTTAATGTGGCTGAGTCAGGAGGTATTTGATTGAAGCCCTCTGCCAGGTTTATATAGGAGCGAAGCTGAAGCCAAATTGAAGTCGGATTGAATGTGAGCAAAGATCAGAGATGAGGCCATTTGTCGCCCGGCATGGTGTGTGAAGGAGATTACTTGAAATAACTCCAAACATAAGAAATATTGAACCAAAAATGCTGCCAGATCGCACAGAGACAAATAGCCTCCTTCTCCACAGAGGTCAAGTTGGAACGGAGAATGTGTGCCCATTCACAGAGCCAAATTGAAGATGGCTGCTGCACATTGGGATTTTCCTGTGTGTTTGGCCTTGTTTTCCCTTCCAATTACTGCATGCAGGCACGGCACAACACAAATGCACACAAAGAACATTTCTGGGGGGGGGGGGGAAATGTTACAGACACATCTCTTTCCTCAGTGAATTCCCTTATTTTATAGCAGGAGAGACAACAATGTCCCACAGCTACTCTTGGCTCCGGTTAATGAAACCCATGGAAAACCATCTTGAGCCTCATGCCCAATGCTGTAGTTCACACTCTATCTTACTCCCAGGTCCAATCACTATTATCAGTGAGGGGGGAATACACCCTGTCGGTCACCTCACCTCCAGACTGCACTCTTACACACCGGGGCTGTTGCCAGATCTGGCTCCATGAGATACAGATGGAAATATAAATGTATCTACAGTGGCAGAGGTAAACATAAGACTTGGATGTTTTGTGTGTCTGGATCTTTGTCCCCATATATTATTTTCATGCCATTTGATAACAACAACAAAAGTAACACACTGACATGTTTTCTTGTGTGAAAAGGTCAATAAATAGAAAAATAAATACATCTACCATGCATTTTGGTCATGAAAACATCTGGCACCTGGCAGCACTTTTTAGGAACAGGCATTCAATTTGGAATTGCCTACATAGTTTGATGAGAGAGAAAACGAAATGTGTACTTGCTCAGGGAAAAGGAGATAAATTACTCTGATGTGGAGAGTGGACAATAAAGAAGGTGTAATGCATTTGACAGGTAGTTTTAGCACTTTCTATTCCCTATCAAACACGGCACACCATAAATAACTCATCAATGTATTTAGTGAAATAAAAGTGGCTCTACCCTTTGCATCTGTAAGACATGAGCCTGTATGAGAAGATAACAAAATGTGCATATATAATTGTGTTGTCAGTGTGTTTGATGTACAGTCTCTGAGCAAATCTGTGGTCACGCTCAGACATATTTGTGTTCATCTTTCACATAAGTATTTGTATGTGACACAACATAAAAAGGTCTTGTAAATATTACTTGACATGTCATCTGAATTACACTAAAGATGTGCTGAATAGGTCAGAGATGAATAGACATTCACCGCCTAGGAGAGAGAGGCTTGACAAAGACAGATAGCTGACAAGGATAAAGGCACCTGAGAGATATTTCATTTGATGCCTTATCAGGGCAGCTTTCAGGATACATACTTAGGATGAGTGGGTTGCTATGTTGCCATGGAAATCCATTCTTTTCATTTTTTTTTTTTGGCTGTCACATTTTTTGTGTTCGTGGCGCTCCCTTGTGGTTGTACATGGAACCACTCTAAAGTATTCGCGTATTCGAAATTAAGCTATGTTGCCACTTTGTGGACATTTTTAGTAACAAATATGATTATAAAATATTTTCCAAAATCAACACGTGTCCTGTTAGTGATGGGTAGAGAGAGAGAGAGAGAGAGAGAGAGAGAGAGAGAGAGAGAGAGAGAGAGAGAGATGTCCCAACAATAGGCCTAAAGAAGCAGATCAGATGAAACGCCTACAAATGTAGACTAATTTAATATTTAACATTCAGAAGCCTGTCTGTGGGCATATGCTTATAAGTTAGTGATGTATCATAGTGTTGTCGATATCTAAGCTACATACGATAGATCATATCGTCCAGAGGGTTATGTCCTGAAGAATTTCAGCGCGTTTAGCTCATGTATATAAAAATAAGAAGACTACATTTCCCAAAAATCACTGCGAATCCAAGATGGCAGCCTCCTTGATTGTCACACTGAATTTTTATATGAGTACTTGAAACCTACAAGAAACGCTTCTAATTAATTGACTAAAACTGTCAACGATAAGTATTAGCACGGAATGCTTTTCTGATATCGGGTTCGTGTGACCTCAGACATCACCAAGTAGTTTCATGCTGAGGTTACACAAGGAGAGAGCTGTCAAAGTGTTATAGCTGGGATTAGCTGCCTTGAGTTGTAATTATGGTAGCTAGGTAGCAAACGCTCGAAATATGCAGTTATCTTTATTTAATACTCGTGGGCAGGTTATGCCCTTGATGACACGTTTTCTTGATTTGAAAATATGCACGATTAGAAGACGTACCCAGGATTACAGTGCTATATGCACGCTGGCTAGGCACCGGTGGATGAAAAGTGCAGTGATATGTCTACCAGAACACCTTTCCAAAGGTTACAGTTCTAGTGCCGAAAAGGTATCAACATGTGCCCTACCAATTGAGTTAATGTTTCTATCAATGCAATTGAAATGGCTTGGCAATGTTTTAAGCGTGTCCTCTCCCTTCATAGCGAGGCATTGACATGTCAAACTTCCCTGTCGACAAGATAAGAAATTTCAGTATCATTGCCCACATCGATCACGGGAAGAGCACCTTAGCTGACAGGCTATTGGAGATAACAGGTAAGTGCAGGTTTTTAGATTTCTTGACCCCAAATAACCTCAAATTATTGATAACTGATGGTGTGATTTAAAGAAGCCTACCTACTAATGATTGTGATTCTGCCTGAGAATACTGAGGGTTCTTGACAATGCTGGCCTACACGTATTTGGATTTAAAGCTCTCAGAATAGAGAGCAGGAGACAGTTGCGGCATTTGCTTGAGAATGCATAAATGTGAGCAACAATAATGAAGCTTCAAAAGTTTGTGGATGCACGCATCGGGGAGTAGGTCATATCCGTTAGGTCAACCAAACTGAGAAAAAGAGTGATATTCACGTGATTCCACAAATAATGCCTTTCCCCACAGTTCCAATTTTACTCACTGACTTGAGCTTATTCTTTTTTGTTAGGGGCCATTGTAAAAACGGAGAAGAACAAGCAAGTGCTTGATAAACTACAGGTGGAGCGTGAGAGAGGCATCACAGTCAAGGCCCAAACTGCCTCCTTGTTCTACACGCACCAAGATGAAACATACCTACTCAATCTCATTGACACACCAGTAAGTCCTTGTTTAGACAGAATAGTTACTTTTTTTTTAATTCTGTATTGACTCTGTCATGGCATTCACAACACTGTGCTCTTTGTTAAGGGTCATGTTGACTTCAGCTATGAGGTGTCACGGTCCATTTCTGCTTGCCAAGGAGTTCTTCTTGTTGTTGATGCCAACCAGGTGAGTTATGAATAGGCTATAGATTATAGTGAAGCCTGTAACTAAGTTGTGTGTGTGTGAGTGTGTGTGTGTGTGTGTGTGTGTGTGTGTGTGTGTGTGTGTGTGTATACATAAGTATTTCCTTATCTATTTAAGACCATATGTTGACTATTACTGATGCATCTGAACTTCTAAACAGATATGTAGAATGTGAGAGAATCCTAAATAGGAAATGGCTTGTCAGATTGTCTCAATACTGTGGCATTGTGTTGGGAAAGACATTTTGGAGTCATTAAAGCTGCAGTTGGCAAGATTTTTTTTAAATATTGACTGAAACCGACACTGCTCCGACAGAACAACATAAATCAGCCGGTTTTAGAAAATACACGCACTTCCACCTCCACCTAGAGCCTGTTATTTGTTTTGCAAAAATCCACAGCTCCCGGTTCTTCTGGTCCAATGAGAGCTGGGCTGTGTGAGATTTGACTGTCAATCGCAGTCTGGTGCGCACTGACGAACACAAACTCGACGAGAGGGTGCTCGGTAGTAGTGGGGGAGGGTCATGAGAGTTGTAAACATTCCAAATTTTGGTTAAGTTCCCTCAATCTGTCAGACTTGCCAACTGCAGCTTTAATAACAATCATGGTGAGGGAGTTAAATGTAATGTTAATCCAGGGTTTACTTTGTCACAGCTTTGTTCACTAGCAAGAAGAATAAACTAGATGAACAATATGATATGAGCAGTCATTCATGGATGTCTTTTCAGATACTCTGTGCCTAGATGCAGATTTGTTGTAGCCTGGTTTACACCAGACTTCTTCTCAAATCTCAGTTGAGACTGAGAGTGGATCTGGGAAGTCTTCATTGATTTACAACTTCCAGGGGCGATACCAGCAGTGAAGTTTAACTTAACAACAAATTGTTATTACAAGAAATATTTTTCTTGTAACCAAATGTTTTAAATTAAATTCCACGTTCATGTCTGTTATTGTTAAGAAACCGCGTCCTTCAAGTTGTATTAAATGTTGTGGTTGGTCATTGTTTCATGACTACTGATATTTGCTTTCATGAACCCATAGTATGTTGTCAATTAGGTATTCATGGTAATGTATTGTGTATTTAAAAAAAAAACAAATCTGTTAAATGCTAATAGCATTTAGTGTTCTTAAGTGTTCAGAGTCAAATGAGAATGGATTTTCTGTATTAGGCCTATGAAAAGTGCTGTTAAAACAAGATTTCATGAATTGATTTATTTCTTGCTTCAAGGGGATTCAAGCGCAGACGGTGGCCAACTTCTACCTGGCATTTGAAGCTCAGCTTGCCATCATCCCAGTTATAAACAAGGTACACAGGTGACATTAACCAAATGCCTATCGATTAAGAAGCTGTCATGTAATTGCTGACGTGTGTTTGGGCGCTTTTCTCAGATTGACCTTAAAAACGCTGATCCGGAGAGGGTGGAGAAGCAGATTGAAAAGGTCTTTGACATCCCAAAGGAGGAGTGCATTAGGGTGAGTGCGTTTTGACCAGGCCTTTAAAAGCACATTTGTGTGTCTGCCAACTCGGCTGACTCCTCTTGTCTGGGTTGTTCTGTTGTTGTCGGTAGATCTCTGCCAAGCAGGGCACTAACGTCGAACAAGTTCTCCAAGAGGTTGTGAAAAGGATCCCAGCGTAAGTCATGTTTTTCAGATAATCTCAGTGTAATCATGAAAAGTTGCAAATTCAGTTTCAGTGTGCGTGTACGAGAGTGTGAGTGAGAGAGGTTAGGTTTGTTGTAGTCAAATTCTCACTTGACTAATATATATAATGGATTGAAAATACAACATGTCTTGCCTGTCTTTGCTATCATTATTACATTACATTACATTACATTACATTACATTACATTTGGCTGACACATTTTTAGCCAAAGCGACTTACAACATGGTAAACAGTTTAAGTTTTAGAGCAATTCTCAACAATTTAGGACAATTTAAAAAGCATTAGAGTACAGTAAGAATAAGTGCATCAGTGAGTGCTGTTTTTAACAGTTACTTGTCAGTTTAAGACGGCTGGTGAGTGCTAGGATCAGCAAGACTTGTTGTAAGTGTTGCTATGAGAGGAGATGTTCTCTAAAGAGCTGGGTCTTCAGGAGTTTTTTGAAAATGGAGAGGGATGTCCCTGCCCTTGTAGGAACTGGCAGTGTGTTCCACCAACGAGGAACAACAGATGAGAAAAGTTTGGATTGGCCTGAGCGTACCGGTGGTAGAGCTAGACGTCGTTCGTCTGAGGAGCTCAGGGGTCTGGAGGTAGCGTATGTCTGTATGAGGGCATTCAAGTAGGTGGGAGCAGAACCGGAGACTACTTTGTAGGCAAGCGTTAGAGCCTTGAATTTGATGCGGGCCGCCATAGGTAGCCAGTGTAGCTGGCTTGTTGTTGTAGGCAAGCAAGTCTACAAATTGTGTAGTCTAGTGGTATCCTTGTACCACTAGACAGTGTGCTCCTGTCCCAGATCCCTTCAGGCTATAAGGTTATTGTCTGGGATTCCCCAACAGAGGAAAGCACAGCCCAACATATTTTCAGGCCCGGTGTGAGCTGTAGCAGCTACTAAGAGGTCTAATAACTGTCTGTGTAATTGTGATTGACACACCTTAGTGACTTTCCTAACCCAGACTATAATGTCTGCCAGACCATAATGACTAGAGTGAAAGTGTGTTCTGACAATGCTATGAATTACTCTCAGCTCGGGTTAAGTGGCACTTAAAGCGATGGTTCGGAGTAATTTCACCCTAGGGTCCTTTGCACCATGACCCTGAGCCAAACACCCTCCCAGAACCTGTTTTCCTTTGGTCGAACCCTGGTCGAATAGCGCTGTCAGAAACTAATGAGTTTCTGCAGGCGTAATGGAACCAACTTTTATCTCGTAAATTACCCCACTAATAATGCCCTGAATGGTACGAAACTTCTACAGTATGTTCTTTACTCATAAAACGAGGCATTGAAAAGTTTGTAGGTACACCAGGAGTTTATTTAAATAACACTTGCCTGATGGATGCTACTATCTGCTACTATACCGCTGCGTCGACGTTACTTTCGTGATTTGGGAAAAGCCCGTAAAAGTCCTGACAGGAAGCGATTACATCAAAGTTTTTTGGTATATCCAGTTCTTAATATATTTTTTTCCGAAGTGTTTACAACTTAGTTTTAACTAATAATTGTTGCAAACTGGTACTACGAACAAAATATTAGTGCATTCCTGGATCTACATCCTTATGCATGCTTCCTGCCAGGACTTTTACGGGCTTTTCCCAAATTACGGAAAAAACGCAGCGGTTTAGTAGCAGATAATAGCATCCATCAGGCAAGTGTTATTTAAATAAACTCCTGGTGTACCTACAAACTTTTCAATGCCTCGTTTTATGAGTAAAGAACATACTGTAGAAGTTTCGGGAGATAAAAGTTAGTACCATTACGACTGCAGAAACTCATTAGTTTCTGACAGCGCTACTCGACCAGGTTCGACCAAGGGAAAACAGGTTCTGGGAGGGTGTTTGGCTCGTGGTCATGGTGCAAAGGACCCTAGTGTGAAATTACTCCGAACCATCGCTTTAATTACATATGTATGTTGGAGTCCCACAGTTGCAATTCTGCTGGAATTTCAGCTATTGCGTGTATGTAGAGATTTCAGGCAGGCATGCTTTTAACTTGTGTTATAGCTGCAGGCCCTTACAACCTCAGGGGCGAAAATGTTAGAGCTTGTTTTGAAACTAACACCTCAGGACATCCATAAGCATGCTGACATACTCCTGTTTTTGTCTGTCCCCATGAAAGGCCCACCGCCAAAAAGGAGGATCCTTTCCGAGCCTTGGTGTTTGACTCCACGTTTGACCACTACAGGGGGGTCGTCGCCAACATTGCTCTTTTTGGGGGCCAAGTGTCTAAAGGGGATAAGATTTCGTCTGCCCACTTGGGTAAAACCTACGAAGTGAATGAGCTCGGTGTCCTTAGACCTGATGAGCATCCTACAAAAACACTGTGAGCATTTAATATTAACTGGTCATTTGTTGTTATTCTATTCTCTTTGCCATCACTGCTATCACAAAACTAAGCAGTATACTATGAGTGGGAGTGGGGTTGGTAAAGGATATTGCCACAGATATAATTTGGCCATAGGCACTAGGCCAGATGCCGAGATCAACTGACAGTTCTTATACTGTTATAATGTTGTTGTTCTACTATATTCTGAAATTGTTGTTATAATTTATGACTAAATGGCTGATAGATTACAAAATAAATTGACTATTTTACATTGAGACTAATTGTTAGATAATTTTGTACGCTTAGACGCAAAAAAGACAGGAGCCAGTGATCCAAAAGAACAATACAATTGTATTATCTTTGCAAAGAGAGAGAATGAGACAAAGCAATGGTTCATACCCAAACTCTGACATGTTCTTACAGACAAGCTTCTTTTATATCATACAATCAGGGAGTGACAGTTAAAGCGATGGTTCGGAGTAATTTCACCCTAGGGTCCTTTGCACCATGACCCCGAGCCAAACACCCTCCCAGAACCTTGGTCGAACCCTGGTCGAGTAGCGCTGTCAGAAACTAATGAGTTTCAAAGGATGTAGATCCAGGAATGCACTAATATTTTGTTCGTAGTACCAGTTTGCAACAATTATCTGCCAGGACTTTTACGGGCTTTTCCCAAATCACAGAAGTGACGTCGACGCAGTGGTTTAGTAGCAGATAATAGCATCCATCAGGCAAGTGTTATTTAAATAAACTCCTGGTGTACTTACAAACTTTTCAATGCCTCGTTTTATGAGTAAAGAACATACTGTAGAAGTTACGTACCATTCAGGGCATTATTAGTGGGGTAATTTACGAGATAAAAGTTGGTTCCATTACGCCTGCAGAAACTCATTCGTTTCTGACAGGGCTACTCGACCAGGGTTCGACCAAGGGAAAACAGGTTCTGGGAGGGTGTTTGGCTCGGGGTCATGGTGCAAAGGACCCTAGGGTGAAATTACTCTGAACCATCGCTTTAAAATATGGTCTAAAATATGACATGGCCTGACCCTCAGGTCGGACAAAACATTCCAGGATTGTGACATGAGCTTCTCTCCGTTCCTCTGTGGTTGGTTTTACACTTTCACTCGGGCAACTCGGCATGTCTGGATATTAGACATGTCTAGATATTGGCAAAAAGCGGAACAATAAACAGAACACAAGGTTCATGTTCGCAGACTAAGACACAATAATAAACAGAACATCAGATTTATAACTAAACTTAAGAGTCAAAATGACAGAACAGAAGATTCATATTTGTGGATCAAAACATCAGATACTCAAATATACGATACTCAAAACAGTATCGTAAGGATACAACTGAACTAAAACAGCATCATAAGGATGCATGTGAACTAAACTTGATTAATTAACAAAATACTTATTTATTTTAAGGCAGTGTAGAGCAGTGTTAACACTTAATCAGAACACTTACATGTTTCTTTTAAGTCAGTGATTCTTAATTCACCCTTCGCTAAGCCACACCCGAAAACCGCCACAGGCCAATCGTGGCTTAGCAACCCATCACTAGGCACGGGAGGTCTGACAAGCTTTTCGAGTTTTGCCATGTTAACCTGTGGAGACTGAAGGCCTGTGGGTCATGAAGGGCAGTTATTTGGATGTGTGGTGCCCTAACCGACGTAAAGACACAGTGAAATAACATGTTACACTATAGAAACATGATATAATTAGGAACACATATTGTTTTAACTATAAAAAATGGCATATTGCATGATATTTCCATAACCGCAAGATATACACGCTTCACGATAACGGCAAGAAGTTGTTAACAGTCGTTCACCAAGATGTATAGCCCATCAGCAATCTATTTAAAATAACACCTATTTGAAGTACCATTCATGATATGTTGTCAAATATTGAAGTTGTGGGAAGTACATAGCTTAAATGGTATGTTTATTTTGTCCCCCATGCCTGTTCCATTCATTCTGGCCAGGAGAGTCGAATGAAACAAAACGCACATTCGACTTCTGCTTAAATAACTCATGAACGGTTTTGTTCAGAGATGAAATTCCAACTGTATTTGACAGAGGTCAGATGTAGGTTGCTAGTGACAAAGTATTAGCTTTCAGTGTGGTACGATGTCTTTGTAAATTACATTTCATTGAAAAGTCCCGGTTCTCCCCCTATGTAATAGACGTGCAGGGTGCTAAAGCTTGTCAGGCATAGCAACAGTAACTAAGGAGGGCGGGACTTAGCGAAGGGTGAATTGTCAACATAAGCAGACAGATATATATTGTTATATTTCTCCAACACTAATTAATGTTTCCTCCCTACCTCCCTCCCTCCCCTCCTCTCCCTAGGTATGCGGGTCAGGTAGGATATATTATTGCTGGGATGAAAGAGGTTAAAGAAGCTCAAATTGGAGACACGCTTTATCACCATAAACAACCGGTGGAACCCCTACCAGGATTCAAACCAGCCAAAGCCATGGTATTCGCTGGTATGGACCAACACTTTTATTTAAGACTTTCAGCCAATCAAATATGGTTAGCGTTGACTTCTGACTTTTATTGTTTAGTACATTTTAGCAAGGACTTGAGGTTATGGTGCCCTGAATTTGTAGTGATGTGTCTAAATGTAGTGTGGAAATGAAAGCATGGACATTGGTCAATGCTTATCAGCTAAGCAAATAGCTGTAGAGGACACTATTGAACTATATGCCACTACTGAAGCCAGAGCAAATGTTGCTGTCATGCAGTTAGCGTTTCATTTTTCAAAGCTGTCAAATCAAGGTTCAGGTCAGTCACTTTTGGGCATCTGCAATTGGTGTTACAAAGCCTTTCACCCCTAGCCTGGCCCGCCCACCTAGATCTTCTTTCAGGGAGATCTAGGCTGGAACACAGTTCATAACCATTTCCCTCAGACAAGAAAAATGTCAGGCCAATCAGCGACGAGAGGGGAAGGTGAAACCGAAACTTATTGTGATAAACAGAAGCAGCAACCCCACAACAAAAAATGGAGTTGGAAAAATGCAGACATTTATTTACAGCAAAACATTGTTTCCTGACTGCTGATGCTGTTCATTGTCAGTTTGTAAAATTTAGGCGAAGTAGGATGTAACGTTAGGAATCTCTGATCAATGTGATTGGTAAGGCTAGACCAATGACTTCAAAGTTAGTCCCTGTCTCAATGCAAGTGTTGGAAATTAATCCTAATCATGAGTAACCAGACTCTATTCACTTTGGGGCGAATTCTCCCATGTGCGTAAGGGTGCATGAGTCAAAAAAAGCTCATAAATAAGTGCTTTTTAACCTGAGCAAATTCTCCCCTTCACTTAATATGTCACGCGCTCCTTAGGGCTGTATTAAGTTCGAGTGCCACTACGAGGTGAAACAGTATATTGCTCAATGTCGGCAGTAGGTCTAGTTCTTAATACATGTAGGTTACACAGAACGTTACAAATTAATATTACAGTATCAAATTTGGTGCTTAATATGCTGATACGGTGCTGATTTATGTTTTTTTTTCCCATTACAGTGTCACAAGGTGGCATATTTCTCGACATTACCTTATCCATGAGGCTACATTGTTAGATTGAGAAATCCCTGTTATAATCACCCCCTTTGGAAATTGGAGCTTACCGACCGTGCATCTTCAGTTTTAACTTGACGTGATTTCATAATTCCATGGCCTACTTCATTCAAATCTGTCCATTTCATTCCAACTTGTCCGAATTCCTTCATACATTTGTACAGACGCCTACACTATTGTTGAGCAGCATCGTTTATATTCTCCTGTCTCTGATTGGTTTGTAATGGAGGCTGGTATTGTTATGCCAGTCTCTCTACTGTATTTGAAACTGCAACTGCAGGTCAATCTACAGCTTCGTTAGCATAGATAAATTGATATTATTAGAAGCAGCTGCTATTGAAACTTTCTTTCTCAACAGTGAGTTTTTAAATTATGAATCTACACACCTCAATCATGTCTTGACTCTTTATAAATAAACCTCAGAGCCAATTCTTTGTTAGGCTATGTGATGACAGAAGCGGGAATGGGAGAATGCACGTAACTGAAAAGTGTGTAACTGAAGCGTGTAAATAAAGGGCTTACGTGCAATTTACGCGCAAATGGGAGAATTCGCCCCTTTGTCAATGAGTTTGGATTTTTCCAGGCTATTTCACCCCAACTTATCCTCTAGTAAAAAACTTTGTAAGATCAAGTGAAAAACCAATTGGTATAGAAGTAAGTATGGTTGTACTTGTGCAGGGATGTACCCAATGGACCAGTCTGAGTACATGGCCTTGCGTGGGGCTGTGGAGAAGCTGACCCTCAATGACTCCAGTGTGACGGTGCAAAAAGACAGCAGTCTGGCTTTGGGCGCCGGTTGGAGGTTTGGACACACACATGCACACGCACGCACACTCAAACACACACACACACACACACACGCACCGGCTGGAGGTTTGGACACACACATGCACACGCACGCACACTCAAACACACACACACACGCACCGGCTGGAGGTTTGGGCACACACACACGCACCGGCTGGAGGTTTGGGCACGCATTTCATATGCCAGCAACTCTCAGCTCCGCTCCTGAGAGATTCACTGCAAAACATGCACACGCACACACACACACACACACACACACATGGAAACACACACACACACACACACAAAAAACACACACACACACAAAAAACACACACTATACGCCAAAGGTTTTCCCATCCTCTCCTGCTACACATGACTAAAGTAATTATCATGGCTGCTGTTGATTAGCTGCATATTCCTATTTAGGTTTATCTAGAGGCACAGCAGGTAGAAATGGACATCATACTGTGCAGGGGGCCCCCGAGTAGTTACCAGAGAATCTCCCCTACATGCTATTAGGACTGCGACGGGTGGAGGGCAGTAGAGGACACTGTTTTGCAAATGAAACCAAGGCTGCCCAAAGCCTGTTTATATGTGTGGCCTCAGTAGGACATTCTCTTTCCCCTGTTAGATTGGGCTTTCTGGGCCTGCTGCATATGGAGGTGTTTAACCAACGCTTGGAGCAGGAGTACAACGCCTCGGTCATCGTGACTGCACCCACTGTGCCTTACAAAGCGGTCCTCACCGCGGCCAAGCTCATTAAGGTAAGTCTGGCCATCGGCAACAGTGAGTGGCCACTTCAGGAGCCAGGTGGTGGCATCACAGCTGGTGCGCTATCAGTCTTTAATAACTTCACCATGGGGTGTTACTTACACGCACAGTATGTCACTAGAAAAAGTCCAGAATTTTAACGCATAAAACAAAATACGAAACAAATGTGTATTTTTGATATGATAGAGAAATTAGTGAGTGAATGCATACATCAGTTGTTGTGTGGGTGTTCTTCATCTCCACGGCTACTCGTTCCTACACAAAGTCACCCTAATGACTGGTTCTGTTCTCTCTGTAGGAGCATGGGCAAGAGGAAATCACCATAGTGAATCCTGCCCAGTTCCCCGACAGGTCCATGGTGTCTGAGTACCTGGAACCAATGGTTCTTGGCACCATTATTGCCCCTGACGATTTCACTGGCAAAATTATGACACTGTGCCTGGTAAAGCCTCCCCCTCCTTCTGTCATTTAATGATGCTGTTTTCGAAAAACAAAGTGTGTGTGTGTGGTAGAGAAGTAGAAGTATACTTTGTTGTGTTTATTGGTACTTCTAATACAAGAGTAATATATTTCACATCAACTGCCATTGTATAGGTTATTGTGATTATTTGATTTATTGTTGTCATTATTTTTAAAATCTTGTACTTGTGCTTGTAATTGGGGAACTAACGATTTGATTTCTGATTCCTGTAGAATCGCAGAGCTACTCAAAAGAACATGATCTACATTGATGAGCACAGGGTCATGATGAAGTACATCTTTCCCCTCAACGAGATTGTGGTGGATTTCTACGACAGTCTCAAGTCTATGTCCTCAGGATACGCCAGGTGAGTAAACAGTCAAGACTCTCAGCCTCACCCAATTCCATGCTCTCTGGCTGTTCCCAAACATACCCCTCTGTGTTCATGCAGTTTTGACTACGAGGACGCCGGCTATCAGCCGGCCGATTTAATTAAGATGGACTTCCTCTTAAATGGGAAACCAGTGGAAGAACTCACCACAATTGTGCACAAGTAAGGACATTTAGATTTCCCCCAGTGACTGACCTCATGTCCACAGAGTGATTTTGTAGACGTAATTGACTATTTAAAAAAGAAATGGTATGCTACTGTGCATTCTGTCTAAAGAAAGACAAGAGTGTTTGTATGCAAGTGAGACTGAGATGTTACTCACCCCCACCACTGACACCCCTCTTTCTCCTATGAATTGCCATCCTGTTCTCAGAGACAAGGCATATAGCATGGGCAAGGCCATGTGTGAACGGCTGAAGGACTCCATTCCCAGGCAGATGTTTGAGATTGCTGTCCAGGCGTCCATTGGGAGTAAGGTCATCGCAAGAGAAACGTAAGTCTGGTTCAAGGTGTGGCCAATCGGACAAGTTACGTTACATGAGAACTACAACACCAACTTCTCTTTTATTTATTCTAGGATCAAAGCATACAGGAAGAATGTTTTGGCAAAATGTGTAAGTACTTTCCAAAGCTAACTTTGGATAAATATATAAATGAATAAATGAATGAATTAATTAATAATGCATATGAAGGGTTTGTGTCTGACATGTAATACAATTTTATGTTTCATGTTGTGCTACAGTATGGAGGAGACATCACACGAAAAATGAAACTGCTGAAAAAGCAAGCTGAGGGGAAGAAGAAAATGCGTCGCATTGGGAATGTAGAGGTTCCCAAAGATGCATTTATTAATGTTTTAAAACGGAAGGACAAATAACACGTTAAAGAATGATGTTATCAAGATACACTCTATCGCAGAACCACTGTGCATGATGAAATGGCACTTGGCTGCTGGATTTGGACATCATCATATGCTGATGAACCTACTCCTAGAGGTCAACAACATGCAGAACTGGACACACTGATAGGATCTGGAGTGTATCAGCATAATGCTGTATTTAAATGACAGCTACAAAAGATCCGTTTGGATCCGTTTCATTGAAATCAAAGAACTTTTTATTGCATGCTGATGCTGACAGTACTCTTGAAGTAAAAGAAAAAAACAAAACTAAGTTGGTGAATTCACAACCTTCTTTTCATCTCACCTGTCGCCTTTCAAACTGAGGACAAATATTGTAACATTTCATCCGAAAATAAGCAGACCTGTTTAAAATATTGTGAAAAAAAATGTAAGTAACATCTGATCATTCTGGTTGGAGAAAAAAAGACATACAGTCAGCAATACAGACATACATGGCCAAAGGAATGTCCTATGATCTTAATCAGGTACAGAAATGTAACTTATAATTTTCAAACATACAGTACATTCAGATTAGATGGCCTAAATGAAATGGAACATTAATGGCTGTATATCAAGTTATCAAAATGTGAAAGTTGGACCAAAATAAACACCATAATTTTACAGAACCAGGCACCAATACAAGCTACATGACTGGCCAGCCAACATCACCTTAGACAACTTATCCCTTTTAATAAAAATGGACTCAAGCCAGTATAGCTCTGTGGAATCAAGCCAGGTTGGCTCAAAAACCCTGTCTCAGTCAGTGGCTCTCCCTCATACCTCAGACCTTTAACAAGCGGTATTGGTGACCCTTGGCAAGAGTGAGGTGCTTAAGTCACTTCAAGTTACAGTATAAAAGATAAGGAATGTTTCTAACTACACAAGCAACCGAAAGAAATAAAAGTAACGTAAAGTAAAGTGTCTGACTGTTTGGCCCAACTGGGCCGATACAAATGAAAGCACAGTATAAAGAGAAGAATGTAACATGGATAAAGCTGTATGTAACTACTACCTTCTTGACAGTGTGCTGCTGAATTAGGTATGGGCCCTTCAAAAAACCCAGCAAGGGATGCTGTGGAATACTAGAGTTAGACTATTACTATCTCCTCAGCTCTTTCAGACCAGAGATATAGTGTTTTCCAGGATGTTACAGCAATGACACTACATGCATGACCCAATGAGCACAGCATTACTTACAGTATTTATAAAAGATAATATGCAGTTTGATACAAAGACCAACCACAGCCTCAGCAAAGATCAGTTAGGCGGCGGCCATTCCCGTGTCTTTGCATCAAAGTGCCCCTGTAATAGGTAGATGTTGCATTCAGTTTAGTCACATGACCATTTTACACAACAACGTGGCGCTGGATTAAGTGAGTTCAGTAACTTTTCTGGAATATTGCCCCAAAGTAGGCAACATTAACATTCTCCCACTTCAGTCCTTGTAGTCCTTGATGCTGTGCAAGGGATCTACCAGCTGGTTATGGACGTGCATCAGGCCTGAAAGAGGGCAGAGAAAAGAGTGACTGAGTATTTCTTTTATTTATATAGCGCATTTTCCATGCACAGAATGCAACACAAATAGGACAGGAGAGACGTGTGAGATGATCGGCTCGTGACGAGAGACTAAGGAGGGTCCCTACACCCTAAGGACTGCTCTCCCCTCTCTAATAGCATCCTGCTCTTCGTGCTCATGGACACAGGAATCACAACAGCATGCATATGACTCTCACTAACGACTCAACTAAATCCTTGTGCTCCAAGCATTAGTTTTTTGGCTTAAGATATCAGGTCATGTTTTGTCTAGGACAATTATGGCATTCATGATACTCCACAAAAGCTGTATTCATGAAAGCTGTTGTGTCGGATATATGTCGGGGCAAATTCTAAGCATACATTGAAACAAGAAAGCATGTACAGTATGTCCCCATTAAAAAAAACATGGCAACATACACTATAAGAGACTGAACACAGGTTAAATCTCATCCTGATCTCATGAGAAGTCCTTCATATGGCAGAGTCATCTCTGAGGAAAGAATGTTACCTTTGAAGTACTTCACAGTCTTGACCCTGAGTTCCAGAGTTGCGTCCTCATCACACACAAAGATGGTGTGGGGGTGCTGCTGAAAGGCGGACACCGTCCACATGTGGTTGACCCCCTCCTCGATGGCCTTGTACAAGGCAAAGGCCTTGTGTGCTCCTGTGATGAGGATCATTACCTGAGAGGACACCGGAAAAGAAGGAGGATGTGCCATCACTTCAGACACCAGTCAACAGGCTTAGCTTTGAATCATGTCTCTCTTACAAAACATTTATATTCATGTTTGACACCGATGGTACGGTCATCACTAAAAATGTATGGCTCATCATGTTGGAAACTCTCCAGAACACACATTCGATTCCACTGCCTTCAATTTACTTTTTTAATTTAATTTTGAAACATGGGTAAATTATGTTGTTTCACCTCCCGGGCATCCATCACTGTTCCGACACCGACTGTGAGAGTCATCGTGGGCACCCTGGATAGGTCATTCCCAAAGAACCTGGCATTAGCTACAATAGTGTCCTTTGCGAGGGTTTTCACTCTTGTCCTAGACACCAGGCTAGATCCAGGTTCATTGAAGGCAATGTGTCCATCTGGACCAATACCTAGGGAGAAGAGAGAGCAAACACCAGAGTTGTGTGAATTTAGATGTAATGTTCCTTTATCCAGATCAAAAGTAGAAGAAGGTTTCAAATACAGCTATGTGTACTGTATCTGTTCTTCCCATTCTAAACCCTGCATTTCTATTTGTTTTCTAGACAAAACATCTTGCTACGGAGAAAATAAGAGTTATCAATCATAACAAATTATAGGGAGTAATCTTCCAGCTGTACCTTTACTGATATTAACATTTGATATTTGATATTTCCTGCACGACTTTCTGCTAGGACAGTGTTAGAATGTGTTTTGCGTACCCCCCATAAACAGGTCGATGCCACCAGCCTCTTTAATCTTCACCTCAAAGGCGTCGCACTCTGTCTGGAGGTCAGGGGCGTTCCCGTCAAGGATGTGGGCATTCTGGGGCTCGATGTCGACGTATTTGAAGAAGTTGTTCCACATGTAAGAGTGGTAACTCTCTGGGTGGTCCCTTGGGAGGCCTGGTGATGCAGGTTAATTGTATGTCTTACAACTCGTTTTTTCCCACTAATATACTGGCAGGTAAAGCCTAAGGATGATCTGTGGGAGGATATTCATATTGCTGGGCACTGGGTGGACATCAGCACTGGCACTTAATGTGAAATGGAAAATTCAGATGCAGAGTCAGCATTAATGGCGAGGACATGTAGGACATGAAAACTACTAAATCATGTCCTACTGGTATGAGAAATATGTTGCCAGAAGGGACCATTTCCACGTATCCAATGACCTAGTGCCACCAAAAAAGATAGCATGTACAGATACCTGTGAACTTCACTTTCTTGTGTGGACAAACTAACTTACTGTAATATCATTGTCTCTGTGATTTTCTGATGTGAAACAGGACTTACCAACATATTCGTCCATGTTAAATGTTTTAACATACTTAAAGGAAATATCTCCACTTTTGTGGTATTCAATCAGTTTCTTGTAGCATCCAAGTGGAGTACTCCCTAGAAGTGGGAGAAATATAAAATGATTAGGCTTATATGGAAGGCTATTTGAATTTAAAGATTACATTAAAATGTTACTGCTAGTCAGAGTGCCAATTACATAAAATCAAAGATGTTAACATAAGACATAGCCTACCAGTAGGAAGACCCAAAGTGAAGTATCTGTCTGCTGTTGGTTTGAACTGGATTATTTTGTTCCTGATGTATTTGGCTGCCCACTCGCTGGCCTGGTCATAGTCATCTAGAATCACTAGCCTCATGTTTGCTGGGAGAAACTGCAAGGGAAAGTTTAAAAAGTGTCAAAGCATAGGCTATAAAAAAAAAAGCTTTCACAAGAATCTAATTAAATACTAAAAAAACATCCCTCATGACCGTGACGTTGTTGAAAAACAAATCAACTGCAGTTTTTCCAGTTTTTGAGGAATTTCTTGCTGTAGCCTACATAATGCAGGAATGCAGCATTGCAATAACATTAGCATACTGAATTATTGTAGCTACTTCAGAACAACAGTAGCAGGCTTAGAATAGCTACAGTTTCATTTACACGTAACAGCAACATTGTATTACTGTACCCATACCGAAAATGCATAGGCTATCCTTACATTTGTGTAACTATTATGTTTGATAAACGGACCTCTGTTAAATTACCATCATCGTACGTTGCATGGACTGTCAAAGTATTAAAATAACACATGGGTTGTTACAAGATACTTACGTGGTACAAAATTACAACATCAAAATGTAAGCAAGGAGTGTTTCTGAGACAGTGGAGTGTTTGCTTGAAAGCTGTGCAGTAGTAGACAGTTTAAGTAGGATTGTGATGATACAACAACGTTGATAACTAAACTACTTCACATCCGGAAAGAGTAAAAATAATGTGTCAAAATAAAAGTATTTTTATTGTATTTTCGCGTATTCTCACTTTTATGCTTATTTAATGAGCTTTATAAAAAAAACAAAGTTAACATTTGTCATACACATGGGGATATATATCATATTATACAATTTAATGACAGAAATTAGAACATATAAGAAATTAAAAAATAAATAAGCCAATATTTTGTCATATGCTAGGCTACAGTGCAATCTGCCATTAAGTTATTTATATTATCACTTTATTTGTTTAAATCAAGTGGCCTAATTAGAGACCTATGCTATTAAAGTCCCATACAGCTACATTTTGTATGTCTAACCAGGACTTAGAGAACAGAGGGTTGAGGCTGATTTAATGACATTTAATTTGAAACATAGATCACTATCTTAAGACTTTCATGACGATTATTCACAGTAATTCTGTTTTTTCACAATTTGGTTGATCACATGATTGGTTTCCGGTCATATGTTTTGACGCCAAAAATCGGAAACATCCTAATTTTCATGTATGGTGGCCCACAACAGACAAACGACACGAGCTGCTTATCTGAGCAACAGCACCTCAGAATTAACTGAGATGACTAGCCTACACATCCTGTTGAGTAAGGCCCAGTTGAGGGTTTACTGTAGGCTCATAGATGACCTATATAGGGTAGCCTACCTATCAACCCAAAAAATAGGCATTTAGATGATTCTTAAAAAATGAAAAGGATAAGAATTGCCTAGCCTCACCTTTATTTCCCAATTGTAGTGTAATTTACCTATTATTATTATTATTATTATTATTATTAGGCTATTATCCTATAATTATTACTATTATTTATATTATTATTATTATCTTCGCTCTTTCCTCAGTTAAACTGACCTTGCGAGGAGGACCCTATAGGGCAGACCGTCTGAGGCAGAGAGAACAATGCTGTGAGACGGAGCAGCGGAGAAGGCAGAAGGAGGCAAAGGGAGGGGGTGGGGTAGATCTTCCAGCCAGGGATTAAGCGGTCGAGAGCGGTCCTCGCTCACTGACAGCATCCAGCCCAAACACTCAACCTTACGCACGCCCCGTCCCGAACGGATTCCGGAGAACTAACAGCTTTCGGAACTGTTTCTATTCTTCTTCATCACACGGACCACGACGGTCCACACCCCCTACACTACCCCTTACTGAACCACGAGGTGAGTTAGTTTTACGTTTCTATTCACATTGTCAATGAATGGTAGGCGACAGACCAACGACATACTGCTTGCACCTTGCATGGTATAGCCTACAGAATATTTGGGTCAGGGAGCCGCGCTTGAGCAGCATGTTTTTTCCTTTGATCTTGAGGATGGTTCCGACTGCATTGATGCGTAACCTATCCAGCCTTGTTCTCGTCGATGACATGGCGAGAGAGATCTAAATCGGATTAAGATTAAAGGAGAAAACCACACAAGACTTGACCATTTTTTCCTTTGTTTACCGGCTAATCTAGCATGACTTCATCCTTTGCTTAAATCTCCTGGCAAAATTGCGATGTTTAATTAAGAGGCTAATTTGATCTATTTGTATGATATTATCACAGCCTGTAAAGGGGGAGACATCATGTCTGAAATGACATGAATATTTTGCCATATACGTCTTTAATAACAGCCTATAGGTTACACAGAATATATTTAAATTCTATTATAGGATCAGTTAATGGTAGTTTTACCTGCATTAAGTGCATTTGCCATATTCACACTAACCAAGAAACATAACCGCTGTGCTGGTTAGTGTAGGCTATTTTATTTTTCAGCAGCCGACCATATAGGCCTATATAGCCTAATCTAGTCGATCTGAGCTAACACATGCCACGCAAACCCCATGCTCGAGCCTCCGGGTTAGCTGTTCAGGCAGTGGGCATTGTGCCGTAGTGTGCATGTATCATCATGTATCCTAGCTCTAACCACCGCATATCGCCAGATGGGAAATTAAGAAATAGGCCTAACTGAATTGAAGTTGTGATATTCAAAATCAATCAAGTGATTCATTGAGTGATTAGTAAACCTGCTGATGAATAGGGCTCAGTATCTTTGGAGTGGGCGAGGTCTGATTCAGATCAGACTGCCCTCCACCAAGAAAGGCAGCAGCTAGCATGTCATGTTCTGTAGTTGATCAGTGTGAAATCATATATCTGCTTTGATTGTGGCAGTGTTCACTGTCAAAGAAGAAAATTGTTTTTAGAGGTTACAAAATGGTAACATGTTACATCAACTCTCTCTCTCTCTCTCCCTCTCCCCTTCTCTCTCTCTCTCTCACACACACACACACACACACACACACACACACACACATGTGTACTGCTTATGCATGCATACACACGTTTGTTTGTTTTGGCTGTGTGTGTGTGTGTGTGTGTGCACATCTGTGTGTGTTTATAGGTGTGTGTGTGTTTGTGTGTGTGTGTGTGTGTGTGTGTGTGTGTGCATGTGTGTGTGTGTGTGTGTGTGTGTGTGTGCGTGCGTGCGTGTGCATGTGTGTGTGTGTGTGTGTGTGTGTGTGTGTGTGTGTGCGTGCGTGCGTGTGTATGTTAGCTCTAGGCTCTGTGCAATGACTCAGAGATGAATGAGGAACATGTGATGAAGCTGTTGCTCTGAGCGCTTATTCTGTAGTGAGAGGAGCAGTCAGGCAATACTTGCACATCAGGAATAACTGGCAGCCCCACTGACACTCCTCTCCCACAGCACCGCAGTGCTGGAAGTCAGCGTCTATGATGGTGCTGTCCTCCTGGTCCTGTGGCTACTTGCTATAATCAATTCTATTTCGTTTTAGGCTCATTCAATTACTTGACCAGGAAGTTATCCCACTGTGAATTGGGTCTGTTCATCCATCGTTTCATCTGTTTGGGCCACAGCGAGACTAGATAGTTATCGATCGTGCAGATTTTGTACGTTTTTGCTGATCTGCTCAGGAATAACGTTGTAGCTTATTATCAGAATGTCTGTGTCATCATGAATGAATAGAGCGGAGCCTGTGATAGATTTTTCTGGTTTTGGTCTTCTCCTTTTTTTGCCTTTGTCTGTTGTTTTCTTTCTGTCTGGCAGAGCATGTCTCATTGTCCTCCATAAAACTGCCTCCTCGTTCAAAAAGACAATAAATCTACTTATTGCTGCATTCAGTTGTACAAGTTTGGGGAAGTATCTTGGCTTGGTTTGGGAAAATATGTTACAGGCCTTCCTCATTATGTCAGTGGCCAGAGGTGCCATTAAACTGAGCATTCAATATAATCTCAAAAACTATATAATTGAAACCCAACACTATGGACTTTCGTAGACCCCAGTCTAACATCGCCCCAGGCCATAGGCTACATATGATTTCAGTATCTCAAAACAAATGCAAAACCAGCACAAATGCATTTCATGATACAAATAGGCACAAGCACTGTCTGCATGAAAGCCTGTGGGGAATATTTCACTTCCCTTTATGAGGTACCAGCCTAACAGAGGTGACCCTATGTGGCCCTTTGCGTCAGTGTGTATGGCAGAAAAGAAATGAAATGGACACACCAGATGATTAATCTCTAAGTGGTTGAAAGATTTAAAAGTACACTGGGAACTCGGCGTCGGTAGTCATTGTTGCTGGGAGAATTTAATTGAAAGGCGCGCAGAAGGTTCCATCTGTATTACACTAATGGACTGGACTGACAGGCGGAAAGTGAAAAGAGACTGCAGATTTAATTAGAAGTAAAGAGGAAACGCAAAGTCATAGACATTCAGAAAACAACAACAGCCAGCTGTTGCTTTGGTGGAAGGATAAAGAAATAAAACTGAAATAAATAATAATGATAATAATCCCTGTCGTCAGAGGATTGGATTAGTTTGCTCTGTGCTTTCTGTTATGTAACAATGTTTTTCGTAAAATTGAGTAATAATTTGTATTTGTTGCCTGTGTAAAAGCTTTTTGTAAAGACTGAAGGCTCTCCTGGAGCCTTGCAGTTGAAACAGATGTGGTGCTTTCAAAGTCCAGCACTTGTTCGACCATCGATGACACCAGTGAAGAGAGCGATGCTCACACTAGGCCCTAGGGAAGGCCCCGGTTAAATCAAGTTTGTTTTTGTCCCTCTTTTACGGTCAGAGAATATTCTCATTAAGGCGGCCCTGTGTCATTGAAGTGAAAAGAACACAAATTGTAGCGCTCCGTGTCCCTACAGAGGAGGAGATTCATGATTCTCATGCCAGGCCCTAATCAGAGCCGTTTAAAAGAGGACAAACGTTGTCATTTGGCTGGACTGAATTAAAACCTTTGGACCGCTCCCATGTGAACAGGATCTGTGGATACACGCAGGGTGGGGGAGCGTGGACGTGCCCATGTAGGCTGCCCTGCGTGTCTGCCCCGCGTAGCACCTGAGCTGGTCTCGGGGTAATTGTGTGTGGCCCCTACTGACAGTCCTGTAGACTGTGGCTCCATAGCGCTGGACGACCTGGCCAGCTTTGACACTCAAAGGTTTAATTAGATTTTAGCACAGAGCACTCTGTATGGCTGCCAAAGAGCTTCTACACAGAGAATGTCAGCTCTGATTCCACGCAGACTATCAAGCCCAGGAAAATAAAGAGAGAGTGTGTGAGAGAGTGTTTGTGTGTGTGTTTTATGTGTGTGTGAGGGAAAGAGAGTGTTAGAGAGGGAGAAAGAAAAAGATTAAGTAAACAGACACTTTGCGCAATATGTTTAATTGGAAGTCTGCAGTGAGTTTGTTGTGTGTGTGTGTGTGTGTGTGTGTGTGTGTGTGTGTGTGTGTGTGTCTGCGTGTCTGTGTGTGTCTGTGTGTGTATGTGTGTGTTTGCATGTGTGTGTGTATGCGTGCGGGCATGTGTGCATATTTGTGCGTGCCAACATTGTGAGAGAGAAAAAGAGAATCTAAGTGCGGTTGCTGATTATTCAAAGGGTTTCTGAGGAGATGTCATGAGTGTCTCAGATTATGCACTTGGCATAAATAACATTCCTTCTGTCTTTCATTCGAGGGCTTGCAGATTTAAGACGAAAAAACAACTGTCTCTGCAGCCTGTCCTGGTTCCAGATAATCTTGATAGACTCTTGAGTTTTTCTTTTGTGGCCTTATCTGGTTTCTCTTGTGGCTGACACAACTTGGCCCCGCCATTGATTCACTGCCGTCAGATTTGCACCAAGACAGTTTAGGGAGTTGCACAGAGCTAGATTATCATTGATTCAATTCCGAGCCAGATTAAATCGAGTTCAGTAGACAGATAGTGACAAACCTCTGGACTCAAACAGTTTGAGTGTTAAACAGTGAGCCTGTGTGGTTGGCCAACAGATTTGAAAAAGAACT
>NW_027468630.1:24093964-24103964 GCF_046254945.1 Alosa pseudoharengus | reverse complement strand
ACCATGAACGTATCATTCACCCAGGTCCAGCAATGCCCAGGTGCCCTGAATGTCAGGATGTAAGATTTTCTAGACATCTTTGATGAATAATGTTTCATATTGTATCCCCCTATATATTGTAACTCCTTCCCCCCGGTCTGAGTGTGAGTGTTGGCCAGTATGAAATGCCCCCTTCCCCCCGGTCTGAGTGTGAGTGTTGGTCAGTATGAAATGCCCCCTTCCCCCCGGTCTGAGTGTGAGTGCTGGGCAGTGGGCACGCTGGTTTGTTTAGATGGAGCAGAGGGGCTTTTGGTTCTGAGCGCCATCTCCCTTCTTCACAGCCATGATGAAGTGTGGCTACAGCAGGTGCCGGGCGGGCACAGATCGATCCGCTCGTTTTGCCTGGGCGCTCATTCATCATCGTTAACCACATTGATGACCAACACCTTGAGACCTGCGCCCGCCTCCCATGCAAACAAACAAACAAACAAACTAATAAACAAAATAAACAAACAACACAGCACAATGCAACACAACAGAAGACTACACAGCACAAATCAACACAGCGCAGGACAACACCGAACAACACAATGCAGCCCAGCTCCCCCAGCCAGGCCAGGTGAAATTCTCACCACTGTGTCTAGGCGTCTCTTCGCCCTCTCTGTCTGGCACGGGTTGCGTGCGATGTCGTATGAACATCGATATCTCGCCGAGTTCAAAGGACTCAGCAGCGAGAGGACGAGCCAGCGGATAGACTATCGAATTAGCGCGTTTTGAAGCAGGTGGCAGCAGAGTTGATTGGATTGATTATGCGACGCGGGGAGAGACAGACAGCGCTGGACCTGGGGGAGAGGGAGGAGATGGGGATAGGGAGAGGTGGTGGTCACTGGCGCTGGAGTTGCTGCTGACTGCTTGTATCCGGTTTTTAATCTATCTCAGTCTGATTTGATTAAACCCCCATGACCCTCCCCCACTTCTTCTGTTCTGGGTTGTAGAGAAGGAAGCAAACTGGCGCCCAAAAAATGCCACGCCAACTCTTTTTCAGGGCTGGTTGTGTGTGTGTGTGTGTGTGTGTGTGTGTGTGTGTGTGTGTGTGTTTGTGTATTGGTGTGGACTGTCACTCTCTTTCTCCTGTTCTTCATATATGCGCAGATAAGATAATGCTCATATGGTGCTGTGTATATGTAACGTGTACTAGACTGGACATACTGTACATTTGTGTATTTGTTTGGCCTACATCCTTGTATCTCTCTCTTTCTCTGTGTTTGTGTGTGTGTGTGCATCTCTTGTGTCATGTCCTGTATGGAGTGTGTGTGTGTGTGTGTGTGCATGTGTGTGTGTGCGTGTGTGTGTGTGTGTGCGTGTGTGTGTGTGTGCGTGTGTGTGTGTGTGTGTGTGCGTGTGTGTGTGTGTGTGTGCATCTCTTGTGTCAGGTCCTGTATGGCGTGACGCGTAGTGCCCTCTAAATGCCATCTCAGTTCCCGTCTCCCGTGGCGATCCGTCCATCCGTGTTTGCACTCATTAAGTCTCTGAGTGGCGCTCATGCGCACATGTAGGCCATCCCTCTGACCAGACTCACACACACACACACACATGCACACACACACACACACACACACACACACACACACACACACACACACACACACACACACACACACACACAGGATTTAACACAGACACAGCTTTCCCCCCGAAGATTAAATTAAATCAAATTATTTCTAACTCCGTCACTGATGGTTATTTAACATTTTTTTCCCTTTCTTACTTCCTCTCTGTGTTTTTTCCTCTCTGCCCATATTTCTCTCCCTCTATCTTTCTCTGTCTCTATTTGTTCTTGTCCCCTTACTCTCTGTGTCTCGTATCTCCTTGTGTATCTCTCTCTCTATGTGCACTGTGTGTCTCCGTCTCCGTCGGCTCCCTGCTCTCACTTCTCCTCATGTTCTGGATCTCTGCATGCCCTTGACCCTTTTCTCTCCCTTTGTCTCTCACCCCTTTTCTCTCTCTCTCCCATCTCCTCTCTCTCACTCTCTCTCCAATCCTCTCTTTCTTCCATCCTCTTTCTCTCTCCTAACCTTTCTCTCTCTTCTCCTCTCTTTCTCTCTCCTATCCTCTCTTTCTTCCATCCTCTTTCTCTCTCCTATCCTCTCTCTCTCTTCCCCTCTCTCTCTCTTTCTCTCTCCTATCCTCTCTTTCTTTCATCCTCTCTCTCTCTTTCTCTCTCCTATCCTCTCTTTCTTCCATCTTCTCTCTCTCTCTTATCATCTCTCTTCTCCTCTCTCTCTCTCTTTCTCTCTCCTATCCTCTCTCTCTCTTCTCCTCTCTCTCTCTCTCTCCAATCTCTTCTCTCTCTCTCTCTTTCTCTCTCCTATCCTCTCTTTCTTTCATCCTCTCTCTCTCTCTCTCTGTCTCTAGTTAGATGGAGGAGGGTGAGAGGAGTCGGAGTCGCTCTCCACGGAGGGCCAGTAGGGTGGAGCAGGTGGTGGGTAGATGGCTGCGCCGCTCCAGAGACTCGCTCAGCAGGTAGTGGACGCATACACACACACACACACACACGGACCGATACACATGCACACATATACACACACACACACACACGGACCGATAAACATGCACACACATACACACACACACACACACGGACCGATACACATGCACACATATACACACACACACACACACACGCACACACACGATAAGCATGCACACTCTATACACACACACACACACACACGGACCGATACACATGCACACATATACACACACACACACACACACACACGATAAGCATGCACACTCTATACACACGCACACTCACACACACACACACACACACACACACACACTCTATACACAAGAGATACATATGCACATACTGATTGTGGTCTAGACATTCTCCACAGGGATTGGTTTGGGTTAAAGGGGACTGCAAATGGACATTGATTATGTTTCTGTTAAATGATTGGATCAGCTGCTACCCCGCAGTCTGGATGACTGTGCTCTCTCAGTATTGTCCCATACTGTCATAGAGTCCCAGTCTAGTGGTCATCTGGTCATGGCAGGATCCTGAACAGGGACAGGTCAACAGGTACTTGTGCTGAAGTGTATTTTTCGTTTGTGTCTCAGGGAGCGGATTCTGGACGGGAAATCGGAGCGCTCGAGCAGCTCGAGCCAGCAGAACTTCCCGGTGAAAGTGACGGTGGAGATCATCCGTGATGAGGTGCTGGACTCTCATGGCTTCACCATTTCCACCAAGCAGCCCCTGCTGGTCAGGGATGTCATTGCGGGTAAGACCACCACTCCACAATACCCTTCAGTACAAGTAACAGTGCTCTCACACCTAACAGCCAGTACAAAGGCACAGTGATTTTGGAGCCCTGTCTTTTATGATTTAGTTCACCATCTGCTGTGCTGTGCGTACGTATGTCTGCCTAACCCTACCTGTCTAGCTGTTTAGAGTTGTCTGATTCATTCAGAGTTGTCGAGACAGCTGTGGCCTACTGTTTAGGGGTTCGGACTTGTAACCGAAGGGTTGCCGGTTCGATCCCCGACCCAGTAGGAAAAATGTGGACGGGGGAAGTGGCTGAGCACTGCTCTCCCAATGCCCACATCCACGGCTGAAGTGCCCTTGAAACAGGCACCTAACCCCTCACTGCTCCCCGCACGCCGCTGTAGCAAGGCAGCTCACTGCTCCGGGTTAATGTGTGCTTCACCTCACTGTGTGTTCACTGTGTGCTCTGTGTGTTCACTAATTCACAGATGTGATAAATGCAGAGACCAAATTCCTCGTATACGCAAGTATACTTGGCCTGTAAACCTGATTTACATTTTACTTTCAGTGTATAGCCTTTTTAGCTGACCTCTGACCCAGGAAGTGCTTAGCCATTGGTCATGGTTTGACTTTGAGTAGGATTAAGTTGTACCTCAGTAGTTACTGTAGCTAACTGTAGCTATGCGATTGACTTGCTGGAGTGTCAGCGGTCATCACCTTAAATAAGACTTGAGTCATGCCGGCCAAATCCTGTCAGAGTGGCCATTGTGCCAAGGAGCATATTCTAGTATAGGTGAGAACAGACACAGGAGATAGGGGCTCTCTCTCTCTCTCTCTGTGTGTGTGTGTGTGTGTGTGTGATTGTGTATGCACATGATCTCCTCTTTCTCTCTAGCCATCTTTTTATTACACACACACACACAGTCACATGCCTACTCTTGGTCACACACACACACACACACACACACACTTGCTGAGCTGTGTCTTTTTGCAGGAGAAACAGCTGATTAATGCCCAGAGGGAGGACCCTGCTGCCCAACAGTCTGATTATCAAAACCTGCTGCCAAAAAAGAGCCTGAGAGAGAGAGAGAGAGAAAGAGAGAGAGATACAAGAGAAAGAAAAAGAGTGAGAATAGAGAGTAAAGAAAGTTTTAGGTAAGTGAAGGACCAAGGGGAGTGTGGAGGAGAGAGGGTGAGAAAAGGTTGTACAGTGTAGAGTACAGAGAGAGACAAAAAAGAGAGAGAGGGAGAGGAAAGGGGTGGGGAGAGTGGAGAATGAAAAAGAGATAGATGGGGGTTGACAAGGGAGACGGCCTTGGCTCCATGATTGAGATCACGGATTGGGGGGTTGTGGTCAGGGCAGGGAGCAATGTATGTGTGTGAGTGTGTTTGTTTGTTTATGTGAGTGTGTGTGTGTGTGTGTTGTATACAAATTTGTGTGTTTGTGTGTCTGTGGTGCGCACAAAAACTTACCATATGTTCTCGGGGTTGGTGTGTGCTTGTGCATGTAGGCAGGCATTTGTGTGTGTGTGTGTGTGTGTGTGTGTGTGTGTGTGTGTGTGTGTGTGTGTGTGTGTGCGTGTGCACGATGGAACCAGTCATAGCTTTGCCAGAGAAGTGTGTGTGTGTGTGTGTGTGTGTCTTTGTGTTGGGCTCTGGCCTCCAGACAAACGAGTATAAATAACCAAGCTGTGCCCAGAGCATCCAGTTCTCCCTGGCAGAAACTTTAACCCTTACACTGCCGCAGATCACATTCCTAATGCTCACAGTAGCAGCAGGGCTCCACCATATCAGTGCAGAGTAAACATTATCAGCCATTACCTAAGTGCACAGGAGCATGAGAGAGATTACATTTACTGCAGTGTTGTTGCAATTGTTTTTCTGTTCAATTGGGCTCTCTTGAGTTCCATTCTGACTTTGCAATTTTGTATGTTTGTTTGTGTGTGTGTGTGTGTGTGCGTGCGTGCGTGCGTGCGTGCGTGCGTGCGTGCGTGTGTGTGTGTGTTACAGGAGGTCCAGCTGATGGGAGGATCTTACCTGGAGATCAACTTCTGAAGGTGAATAACACCCCAGTAGAGGACCTACCCCCTGACCAGGTCCAGGAGATGATTGGGTAAGAGGCTTTTCACAGTGCGCAGCACGTATGCTTTGTGTGTGTGTTTTTATTTGTGTGTGCGCATGTGTGTGTGGCCTTTCCAGTTCTGTGGAAGGGTTTTAGTTCCAGTCTTTCCAGTGTAGCAGCACGGCAGACCTTAAGCAGAAGGCTACTGTTCACCTTTTCTCTGTTTGCTCGAGTGCCGTGAAGGAAAAAATGAAAGTGTTGACATGGAGTAAAATGGTTCTTTCTGCACCTTTCGTCCTCTGTTAGGGACAGTCAGGAGTCGATTTCTGTCACAGTCCTGAGGCACATGTCAGTAAGTACACTTCCTCTGCTCACAAACTGCTCTTAACTTTACTCATTATATAAGATAGCAAGTATAAACCCTGTATAGAAATAGAAATATTCCTAACTAATATAGCAGGCACTTGACAGATGCTATTCTTATGTTCAGCTCTTTGGAATTTCAATTTGTTCGTAATGGATCAGGTAAATGTGAGGTGTGAATGTTTTCTGTGTGAAACGATTTACAAATCAGATGTTTTTCCCTCAGGTTCCAAAATCTTCCTTGATGACGGCGGAGAAGAGAGCCCGCCTGAGGAGAAATCCAGTGAAAGTCCGCTTTGCTGAGGAGGTGCTGGTCAACGGACACACTCAGGTGAGGATTTCACAAGCACAGGAACACATCAATCATCCACACTCAAGAGCCGCAGAGTACACAGACACAGGACATAGTGTCATTCCTTTCTCACTCACTCTCTCTCTCTCTCTTTCTCTCTGTGTCTTTCTCTCTGTCTCTCTCTCTCCCTCTGTCTCTCTCTCTCTCTCTCTCTCTCTGTGTCTTTCTCTCTGTCTCTCTCTCTCTCTGTCTGTCTCTCTCTTTGGGCTGTATTTTGGGTCACCAGCGCATGGCGTAAAGTTCGTTATTCATGAATTCGGTATTTTGCGCGTTTATTTTTTAAGCATTGTGCCCAGGGGTGTGGCAATTAACAACCCAGGGAGGGGCCTAGCGCGTTTTCTAAAAATCGCTATCATACACCACCTAAACCTGGTCAGAAGTCAATGGCGAGTTGTTCATATGCTATTTTAAGAGCGCATGTCAACAGTCATATTGGCAGGTGCACCATCCTTCTATCATTCATGAACGCACACCAGCGCACGTCCATGCAAAGCATTACAAATTGCACGATTACAATGGGAAACATAATATGGCATAATATGGGAAACGATATTACGAAATACTGTACATTTCATAATGAGTAGTTATTCACCATCATTTGCAAATTGGTAATGACGGTTAAAAGTGATTAAGGGAGAGGCGAGAGACACGTATGGAGCACAGCTGAAGACGCACTGTCACGAGATATAAGCAACTCCTCTGCAGGATAAATGTTGTTTTATTCAGTCATTTGAGCAATATTAGGGTAAGTGTTGCTTTTTCCAGCCTATGTTTTCAGTGGTAACCCATTGTCAGTCAATAGTGAAAGTAACTGCATATAACTGTCTTGTCGTTGACTGACTCCTTGGTGAAGTTAGTTTCACTTTGCCAATGAGTTCAAATAGACGAGTGCAAATGCGTGAAGGCTATGCTAGGTTTTAGTAAAGCATGGTTTAAGAATGACTATTTCATAAGGTCTCGCAAGCAGCCTCCTTCAAATGCACCGTTGAATGCCAAAATACCGATGCATTTATTTGACATATCGCGCGTTGCGCCGTTAAAGGGAATGACAGATGTCATTCTTATTGGTTTAAAATGATGTTACGCCCCAAACACACCCATATGACTGATTAAAAGACCTAGGAACATCTTGTTACGCCATGCGCTCCACTTTTGATAGCGAAACCCCTCCCAATGTGAACTGGACATCCTACTAAATTTGAATAGACTTTTGACAAGTGACGATGCACTTTAGAATGTCATGATAGGGCCCTTTGTCTTTGTCTTTCTCTCTCTCTCATTATATCCCTCTCCCACTGTCTCTAATTACCTATTTGTGTTTCCTGTATTCTCTTCTTAACACAGTTCTCCAGTCATTATTGTTGTGAAGGTTTGAAGCAATTGTTATTGTTGTAAAAGTCTAATTCTGCTCTCCTGTTCCCAGGGAAACTCCCTGCTCTTCCTCCCCAATGTCCTGAAAGTCTACCTGGAGAATGGCCAGACCAAGGCCTTTAAGTTTGACAACACCACCACTGTCAAGGTTAGCCTTTAAACCTGTCTTCTCCGAGAACAGCGCAACTTCCTGTGAATTCACACAAGCTCAGTGTAGTTGTACAAAGCACAACCTGGTGCACTTACTTTAAAGGTCAGGGCTCTGTGTGTGTGTGGTGTGTGTGTGTGTGTGTGTGTGTGTGTGTGTGTGTGTGTGTGTGTGTGTGTGTGTGTGTGTGTGTGTGTGTGTGTGTGTGTGTGTGTGTGTGTGTGTGTGTGTGTGTGTGTGTGTGTGTGTCTGTCTGTCTGTGTCTGTCTGTCTGTGTGTGTGTGTCTGTGCGTCTGTGTTTGTGTGTGTATGTGTTTCGAAATCAAAAAGGTTTACGTAATATTTCTGTGACATTGTACTGACATTTGTGCAGCTGTCAGTGTAGTCTATTCTCTAAGGAAAACATCTGTTGTCTGAGGTAGCTCCAAGCTGTCGAATCAAATTTACACATGATGTGTGATCCCTTACCATCCAGCCAATCAGAGCAAGGCAGATTCAGCCAATCAGGACAAATACCTACCTGTCATGTTACAGTTATATGGAAGCCAATGCAGCTTGTTTGGACAGTGTTTGCATTGCAGGTAACATAGGGTAGAGTATTTGAGGCTGATGAGCTAATCAGCCAAACAATCACATCTCACTAAAGTTACATGGGCAACATACCCCATAATCATATAAATACTCCATTAAACATGACTTAAGAAATTATAAATTCCATTCAGTGCATTAGTGGGAAAATATGATGTGAATATGATCAGGTAACACTGTTATGACCTATTCTACAATTACAAAGTGCACAGTCACATTTCTCACAGTCACATTTGTAAAACAAGATATCGTTGCCAGAAACTCATGGATACATTTTGTTTCAAAGCTAGGGCCCTAATTTAGATGATGGACCAAGAGCTCACTGTATTAAATTAGAAAATAGATTGAGCCTCATCATTGCATTATCTTTAGTTAGACTTTAGGCTCTGCTCTTTGCCTGCCTTTAAAATTAGGGCTGATGTGGCCTAATAGCACGGTCACAGTTTGTCATTAGATTTTATATCAGCCACATGGCCTTTATTAATGTCTTGGTTATTGTTTTTTTTTTTTTTTTTTCTCAGGACATTATCTTGACTCTGAAGGACAAACTGTCTATCCGTTCGATTGAGTTCTTCTCACTAGTGCTGGAGCAACAGTATAGCATCACCAAACTGCTACTACTGCACGAGGAAGAACTTATACAGAAGGTGAGGCTCATACACACACACACACACACACACACACACACACACACACACACACACACACACACACACACACACACACACACACACACAGAGAGACGTGCGCACACACACACACACACACACACACAGCACAGCCACATATATGTTTTTGAGACCATCACCATTGTTTTTTTTGCAATTTTAAGTGTCCTTTAAGATGGTGTTGCAGTGAGTGCCCAAAATAGGTATAGCCACAGAGACATACACTTTAAACATATACGAGTTCCTCTGACCTATGGCTCCGGGCTGTGTATAGCATTTGGCTGCATGGTGACATGGCTGGACTGTGCTGGACTGCCCTGCGGTCTACGGTCTGGAGATTTATTGAAGTGAGCCATGACTCACTGGTCTGACTCAAACCAGATGTGTGCTTTTTGATTAAAGACGGAAAAGGGTACATATGGTATGAACTGCAAGGGGCATGCCCTGTGGCAACCTTTTAAACAACTCGTTTTGTAATCACATTTTCACATATCTTTGTGAAAAGAAAAACAAATAATGGAAAACAGAGGGGAGACAAGTACATGGCCCATTATAGGTTCTGCTGTATGTATGTTTGTAAGTGTTGACCCAGAAGTGGTTCTGCTGTACGTATGTTTGTAAGTGTTGACCCAGAAGTGGTTCTGCTGTACGTATGTTTGTAAGTGTTGACCTGGAAGTGGTTCTGCTGTACATATGTTTGTAAGTGTTGACCTGGAAGTGGTTCTGCTGTACGTATGTTTGTAAGTGTTGACCCAGAAGTGGTTCTGCTGTACGTATGTTTGTAAGTGTTGACCTGGAAGTGGTTCTGCTGTACATATGTTTGTAAGTGTAGTGTTGACCCGGAAGTGGTTCTGCTGTACGTATGTTTGTAAGTGTTGACCCGGAAGTGGTTCTGTTGTACATACTGTATGTGTAAGTTTTGACCTGGAAGTGGTTCTGCTGTACGTACTGTATGTTTGTATGTGATGACTCAGAAGTGGTTCTGCTGTACGTATGTTTGTAAGTGTTGACCTGGCTGATCTGCTATACGTATGTGTTTGTGTAACCCGGCTGTGGTTCTGCTATACGTATGTGTTTGTGAGTTCTGACCCGGCTGTACTTATGTGTGTGTGTGCCGTGTGCCGACCCAACTGTGTGTCTGCTATACGTATGTGTTTGTGAGTTCTGACCCGGCTGTATGTTTGTGTTCAGGTGGTGC
>NW_027468630.1:23963964-24091464 GCF_046254945.1 Alosa pseudoharengus | reverse complement strand
CAGTGTGTGCCTTTCGATATGGCGGTGGATTCATGAAGGTATGCAGATGTAGATTGTGTCGTTTAATGATCTGTTGTGTGTTTCTCCCCAGAATATTTGTCTCGTTGTGGCAGCGACTCGGACGACTCATCCGACGAAGACTATCCCATGGATGCGCAGCTCTCAGAAGAAACCCACTCCACTCAGACAAGTAATAGCAGAGGTCCACAGGATGATGAGGCTACAGGGGGAGGAGAAAAGGAAAGTAAGAATGCCAAGAGAGGAAAGGTGAGAGTGATTGTGACCGAGGCAGAAGACGAAGATGAGGAGAACGGCAACATGACAAGCAAGGCCAAGGCAGGTTCTGCAAAAGGCGACGAAGAGATATCGCTGGAGACTTTCCTGGAAACAGCCTGGTACCACACCGACCCGCGAGTCAACAGCAGCTTCTCTAGCTTGTCGAGCAACTCGCTGAGCGCTCTGGAGGAGAACTTCAGAGCGGCCAACCGTGCCCAAGCCCAGCTAGATGCCTTGCGGGAGAAGAGCAAAGCCGCCAGCCAAGCCGCCTCCAACATAGACGTCCACAACCCGTACCTCCTGGACATTCCTGGACAGCTGGACCCTTCAGGGGGGTCTAATACACCACAGAGACCGTCCAAACTGGTTTATAGTCATGAACCAGACTTGTGTTATGCAGACCTCTCTCAAGCGGACTCTCTTCCCAGTCCACCAGAGGCCACTGATGATGAGTTGGATGACGATAGCCAAATGGAAGATGACGATGGGGGTAACAGGCCGATACCGAGGACACTGACTCGCTGGAACACCCAGCTTGTGACATTAGATGACGACAGCTTACACGACTCGGAGGACACTGACCTGAGCATCCATGCAGTTATGACCAGAGGTTACAATCGTGAAGACGGACAGCAGGGTTCCAGCATGACTCTCCAGGAGGAGATATTTGGACAGATCTTTGCCAATGAAGACGTATCCCCTCGGAGACAGAGGCCATCAGGGTTCCCCCATGTGGCTGGGACTATCAGAGACAGTGTGTCAGAATCAGAAGATGAGTTCTTTGACGCTCAAGACCGGTTCACGCCACCATTAACAGAACAGGAACAGAGAGGTATGTGAAATCTTTGATTCTTTCACATGCATGATTCATGCACAATGCTGCATGACTACTGTACTATGTCTATGGTCATGTTCTCACCATAGTTTTCATCAATTTTATGTTGTCTATGGTTATGTCTCCTCTGAGGTTTCCTAACACAGTTTTACTACTATCTCCCTTGGCACAGACTTGAGCAATTCACCCAGAGTCCTGAATGTGAATCACATCAATATCCGGAAGCTTATGAAAACGGCTTACTTAAATGGCAGACAGCAGGAGGACGAGCTGGGAGAAGAGGACAGAGATGATGGTTCATCAGTGTCATCCTTCCTTCAGAGCCGGTCCGCTGTCGATTCTGACATGGACTCCCTGTCTGGAGGCTCTCTGACTTCCCATCCCACAGTGGCCTGCCTGATGAATGATCCTGAGGAGGTAGAACACGCAGAGCCCAAACCGACAAGGGACCATGGCACCGCGCAACAGGGGATTCAGCACTCTCATGGTCAGTGCAATGGAGACATACCAGGCAGAAACACACGGTTGTCCTCAGAGCTGCTGGAAATGGAGCCGGACACTATGGAGTTCAAACCGGTCACCTCGACTGGTCCACCACGTACATCTCCACTGATCACCGCTGTGCGTCAAACCCAGCCGTCACAAGGCTCCACTGAAGGTACGAGGAATGCAGAGAAGGAGACAAAGCAAGCGAACGGGATTCCCCCACCCATAAGGCCGAAAAATCATCTCCTTTTGAAAGTCCCTGATCCAGTTGATGTGCCAGTTTCCGGAGGTGACACAGTGGAGAAGGAGCGCTCCCCCAGTTCAGTTCACAGAAGAGGGGGTCGGAAGTCGCCACAGGTGATATACCCTCCACCAAGGAAGGAAGCCATCCTTACCCCAACCAGCCAGCAACCTGCATCTCCCTCATCAACACCTCCGTCTTCCCTTCGTGAGCTGAAACCAGCTTCCCCTGTCCAATCAGAGGGCGATAATAAGGACACATCACTCCCCAGTACCCCCAACGGTCTGACCTTTCACCCCTGGGAGCAGAGGAATGGGGTCACCCCAACTCCTGGCTTAAGCAAAGGGGTCTCAGTGAGCCATGAAAACCTGCGCACAGAGAAGGCAGATGCCCCCAAAATGAGAGTGGGCAGCGCGTCCACCACACCAACGCCAACTCCTTCCCCAATGGTTCCCGTCAGAAGTCCAATCAGTGGAGACCCCTCCAAGGAGTCTGTGGGGACGACTTCACCAGGCCTCGGTACCAGAAACGGATCGTCGGGTCGCCTCTCCACAGCAGCTCTTCGGGGAAGGATTCAAGACCTGCCCTGGTACCTGACCCGTTCTCAAGAGATCCTCGGTACCGCTGCATTAGAGGCTAGTTCTGTTACCGAGCTAAAGGTCAAGGAGGTCCAAAACCCGGCTGAGCCTCAGCCTGCAGGCCCTAAAGAAACCAAGAATCTCCCAGCAGCTGCTGTAGCGAAAAAAGTCAAAGAGGAAGGTGCTGAGGTGGTCATCGCAAAGTTGAAAGATGGACCAGAGGAAGTGTTGCCATTTCAGAAAGAAACTAACGGGAAAGCAGGTGCTCATCCGAGCTTTGTGGATAAGAATGGGATATACAAGCATTTGGGCTCTTGCAAATGTGAACAGCCCCAGTCTAACAGAGATAAGCATCCTGCAGCCGGTCCTGACGGTCCCCCTGCTCCTGTTGCCGCTCCTAACCGCGAGCCCTGCGGCTGTCGCACGGTTTACGCTAACTGCTTTAGCGGGGATGCAGAGGATAGCTGCGGATTTGATGATGAAATGACAGTTTACGAGTTCTCCCGCCGAAACCCTGTCAAGAAACCTCCTCCTGTACCTCCCCAGCCAGTGCCCCCAATCACGGATGCCAACTGTAACCCCTCTCCCAACGTCCTGTCTCTTCTAAGAGACACGCCAAACCCCCTGTCCACCTCCTCGGAGCTCAGCCCTCTCCTAGCGCCGCCCCGGCCTCTGGAGCCTCGGCCGCTGGACCTGGGGCGGCTTGGGGATCCCCTGCGCTCTCTGCAAGGCCGACGCTACAGCACCGGGCAGCGGGGCGCTAGCCTGAAAGCGGCATACGCCGCCCTGCGGAGTGACATCGACGAGCTGCTGGTGGTGCTCGAGGCCGGCATGTCGTCAGCGTCAGCTGCAGCGCTGGCACCCCCATCGGGCCAGCTGGCATGTTGCAACGAGTCCGCCGGAACTAATGGGCACTCTCTCTCCGATGCCGAGCGCTGCCTCCTGCAAACAGAGGCCCGGAGGTTGGCATCTGGGTGCCAGCGGGCAACCCGGGTAGGGTGGGCACCTGACGACGCCCTCCTGTCACTAGGCAACAGCTTCAGTGCCCTGGTGTACCTGTCTGCAGCCTGCCTGCGTGTTAACTGCACACACTGCGGGGGTTCCCATAGCGACATTGACGGGAAGGAGGCGCTAGGGAAGCTGCAGGAGATCGTGGGACTGTACAATGAGTTTGTCGCTGCTGTCGAGACTGCACGAGAGGGAGAAGGGGTCAGGTTGCTGGCCAAACAATGCACTGTTCTCATCTCCACGGTCTTCTCCCTCACTCAGCTGTTCAGAATGCGCACGCCAGACACGGAATACGGACTCTCTCACCTGAGCTTCTGAACTCGTCTGAGTGTATGATGTGGTCCGGTGGGAAAATCAAGTGCATGCACTCAAAGAGGTTTAAACACTGAGACTGCGGATGTAGCAAGGAGCATGCAAAGGTGATCGCAGCGAGTTCTGGCTGGGATCTGGCCCAGATCTGGTTCTGCTGGCGCTGAAGGGCTGAGTGTGTGCTGGCACACATTGGTGGGTCAGTACACGTGCTTGTGGGTTGCATATCCTGCATGCTGAGACGGTGCACTCTGACTCTGACTATTCCACTGACAGGGTGATAACATCAGCCAGTTTTAAATGGCAGCCTGCTCAGTGACTTCACAAAGTGCAGTCTCCTTACAAGCTTATGTGGGTTATGCATTTGTACAAATCTATTTTCTAACAATGTACTTTATTTCTTCAATTATGTACAGTATGTATTTATGTATTTATTTTTACATCCAGTACACTACATGTATGTGTGCACGACAGTTTCTTATATACAGAAAGATCACTTGTTACAGTCTCCTCAACAGTAATACGTCGTTGTGCTTGTTCTTCTTCTTGTGAGTAATATCCTACCTCCTAATCTTACGGTCGTTGAAACCCAAGGAAAACTGACAGTATTATATTTCTTTTTTTATTCTTAGTTGTGCTGCTCTGATCCGATTCAGGTACTCCCAGCTTTAGGGAGGAACCTGAATTCAGCTCACTTCCCTTTCCTCTCTCACTCCTGAATAATAGTGTACAGCTGGTAGTTATACAAATGCATATATGCAGTAATATATTAGTCCATCCAAAGGAGGTTGGGACTGAGGGGGGACGCAAATAGGAAGGTAGGGTACTGATGATGAGATGAAGCTATGTTGTATGTATGTATATGTATATTGTCTGTTAGTAAGAAGGTTTGGCTACTGTTTTTTTCTGTGTTTTTTCTTTTGTTTGTTTGTTCATTCGTCACATTAAAGGACTGTTAGCTGTGGTGATCAGAGAGATCCAAAAACTAAATAGCACAAAGAGTTTTCCCAGATAGTAGTAGACTCTGGAAGAGATATTCTCAAATCAGAGATCGATCTACTCCAGGGTTGGTTGCTATTTTGAGTTGTTTTTCACTCTGTTTTTCACACATTGTCTTTTTTATTATTATTATTTATTACTCTATATAAGAGCCTTTTGGCTCCTCAAATTGTCCTTAATTTGTGACTATGCAAGTGTCCATTGTTTTTGAATATTTTGCCACATATCATGTTTTGATTCTTAAAAAAAAACATTGTCAGAACTGTTAATGATCTATAAGCTTATATTTGTTGAAAAAGAGGGCTTCCCTAGCAAACCCAAGCCTTATTCTTGATCCATGGGGATCTTTCTAAAGATGTTTACTATCCGTACGATTTTTTATTTGGATGCAATTGAGGTATGACTTTGCTATGTTGTCCCCATTTTGCCTTGACATTATTTAAACAAATTTTTGATGACATGACAGTCTATCCTCTTATACAAGCTGTTACAATACCATTATGCAGCTTCAGGTTAAAAATACTGCATTTACAGTGACTGTGCTGTTCTCACAACTCTTCAGGGCCACAAGACAAACTAGCTGGCATTTTCTAGGGCAGAAATATTTATTTTAATATCAGCCATATGGCATGGCGTGTTTTTAAATCAACACCTAGGAGATGACGTAACCTCTTCTCTGCCCTCAACTGGATTTGGTAGAAATGTCCAACAGGCAACAGCAGACCCATGGAAAAGCCAAGGAGCTGCTGTGTCAGCCTAATCTTCAGAACAGCAAAAGGGATCCCATGAAACAGCTGACCCTAGAGGCGTTGCGGTCCAGATTCGGCCCTGTGCAGCCCCGGGTCCAGCTGCTGTCTTGGATCACACACACACACACACACACACACACACACACACACACACAGAGGGACTGGGAGCTCAAGTCAGGCGAGTCTAAAATAGCATTTGAGGTCAGTGATTCATTGACCCACCAGCGTTCATTTGTTTCTGTTTTTGGTAGCATGCTAACACAAATTAATAAACCATGTTTCTGCACAGTTTATTTATATCAACAAATCGCACCTCTAACAAATACATTTCCATATTATCAAAGCAGCACCATACTGCAATGACTAGACCTTATTTGCCATATGTAGCTAATAAAAGCTGAGGTTGTATGAGAGATGTGTATGGTGTCTTGAATGAATTGCAGAAGTGCACAAGACTGGAGAATGGAAGTGTTGAGAAGCCATGTATGGAAATGAGGATAATGAAGAAGGATTTTTTAAGCAAATGAAAAAGAAAAAGATATAATCAAAATAGAAACAATCACAGTTGTATGTGTTTTTTGCAATATTTCAGTAGCATTAATAAATAGGATCATTTGGAAAATAATTTTGGATTGAGTCAATGCTGTTTTTTTATATGGTTGTGTGTGTGTCGGGTCTTATTCCAAGTGTCCAGATTGCTGCTGTGTGGTCTCCGATTTTACCAAGCCTTTTGCTTAGTAGCTTGTCCATGTGGGATTGTTTGATTTATTTAAACCACACTCCCTCCATGACAGGAGATAGAGCCCTTACGACTGCTCTCGCTTCACTGACTGTGCTGTCTGTACGGAGATTATGGATTGAGGTTAGGATTAAAACCAAATGGACCAAGTGATTACATGCTGGTGGCTAGCAGTTTAAAAGCAGTAGTGCGGTAGTCTCTGCTGTAGTAAAAGTATTTATCACATTCAATGAAACATTTTGAAGCTTTACTTAAGGTTTTGCAATGAAATGACAATGTTAAGAATCAGTCATTTCTGTTTTGAAATTTCATTTTTTTTGCAAAAAAACTCAAAATACAAATTTGTGTTGGAGTGTTGTAACCTTAATAGCCTGAAATGAGGAAGCCAAAACCTCTTGTCTCTTGGTGGAAAGGCCCTTCTGCTTGAATGGGCTTATTCATGGGTGGCATGTTTGCCTGCTGGTGAACTCTATGGTCAATATTTGAGGTGACATGCGGTATTTGGTAACGCACCCCTGGCCTGGCCTAAAATGAAACACCTGCCCTCAATATGACCCCCTAAAAGGGTCCCATTTTTTAAATATGTCTTATGCTTGTATTCAAAGGTCTCAGCCAGGTCACAGAATTGTTTGCAATTTTATTTATCACTACAGGTACACAGACATAGACATATTCTCTACAAATGTTACATATTTCACCAATTTTGCATGGTTAGCGCAGTCGTGTGTGTGAAGGCATTTCTGTGAAATAGGCATGGCATGCATTGGGTTTTAAAAACAAACACATATCTCAGACATTGCAAAACATCCAGCAGATGACCACTACAGGAGCACGCAGTTTGAGTCCAAAAACAGGTTTACTTTGGTCATAAACAGACAAGAGGATATTGATACCTTTATAAAATGGTTCATTGTCAAATTACAAAAGTGTTTATTACACCCAAACAAGCAGGCCTAAAATGTTACATTATGATGTACAACGTCACAAAAAAGTGAATAACAAACTTGGAAACGAGGAATGTACTTTCATTCCACCCAGTCCTTGGTTGGAACAATGCTGTATGCATGTCCCATCACCCCTGTTTAAAAGTCAAATGTTGCAGTCAGAGCTCTCCTTTTATTTGGGTCACCACAATTTCCTTTCGCTCTAAATCATACAAAGGCATCTTACATATTTAACTTGTCACAAAAATGCGCTTCTGGTGATAATGTGGAAGTGAATGTAGTGGGGAAAGTTTGATGGAGAGAAAGGAAAGACATGATAAAGACACCTTTCACTATACTCTCTTAATCACTGATACCATGGGAATGCTTACTCACATAATGATAGACACCACCAACTGTAATTTCTACTGACAGCTCTCTGCTGCTTCCCTTGCATTTTAACTTAACCATCACTTGCTTTTCTATCATATTTTGAGACTTTTGCTCTGCAGTTGATAAAGTCTGTGAGGCAGCAGTAGTAGTTCTGGTAGGGACTAGGGTAGTAGTCCGCGATGTGACAGAGCACTCTGCACAGTGGAGCACACAGCCTCCTAGTGAAGCGCTCATGCTGTGTGTGCCACAGCCGCCTCGTCTGGGATGTCTGTTTCTCGTCCCTCTGCCTTGCTCGCTCTCTCTCCAGCAGTTTGCCTTACACTCTCCTTCCTTTATGGCAGAACTAGGCAGGGGGAAATGCACAGCGGCTCATCTCTACTCAAGCTCAAATATTGAGCCCATTATGTCAGCTGAGGTTACCGCCGGCGAGCTGGAAGAGAGTGGCCATGACTGTGCCAGAAGGGGAGGGGCCTTAGCACCCATACAGTGTAGACAGTTGGAACACTACAGTGCTGGAGGCTTTACAATACGAAACAACAGTCTTACAATACACACTCTTTTTTCCTTCATATGAATGCCCTTCTAGTGACATTCTCCTGTATCCTGTTTTTCCTTTGCTGCTCCATACACTTTGTTTGTGATTGTGAAAGATGGAAATATTCAGTGTCTGCTGTTTTGCGGGTCAGACATGTTGTATCTAATAATGATCCATTCTGGTGTGTGTGTGTGAGAGAGAGAGAGAGAGAGAGAGAATGTGTCTGCATGGGGGTGAGTCTATCAAATAATATGATCGTCTGGTCAACATTTAATTTAATTAACAAAATGTTGTCCTACTTATGTCCATAATAACACTTAATACAAACATTGCCATCATTAAAGCTGTATTACATCTACGGAAGATGAAAATACTCTGATAGAGCATGGACATACTGGATTAAGGCAGAGAAGTCAACAGACAAATATCCAATTAATTTTAGCGCATGTCAAAAGTGAAGTAAGATTGTACATGCAAGAGCTGTTGACATTGGAAAGAAGAGGCCATTTTGAAATGAGTAATGTCATGTTTTACTGGACTCTTACAACATAAACACCTCACCACATAACACACAACAAATTCATGAAAACTTTCACACAAATATTTGATACGCAGCTGGATTTTTTCATTTTTCTTCAATTAACCATTTCATTTCTCATGAATCCTGGTCCTCAAGTAATTATGTATTTCTACCATCATTCCATTGCGTAATATTTTGTTCTTAAACACACAGACACAAAGTAAGATAGGAAATGTGCAATTTGGATGGACCAATGTCCGACACTGGTCCCCACCAAAGATCTCCATATTTGTGCATCTCTCTAAATCTGTGTTGGCTAGGACAATACAGCTCCCTTTGGGGTCATAAAGGGAAAAATTAGTGGCACAACATAATCTTTCCTCTCTCAGTCAAAACAACAGGCACCGACTCAAACCTACAGTACCAGTTTGGGTACCTGAGAACATGGGCTGCATTCTTGTGCGTCTTTTGAATAATCATCTGGATGGATTTTTAAATTGGCATCAATGAATGGGCAGTTTCCATCCATACTACATACAGATCAAGGTCAGTTTAGGCAAATCAGTGAATCCTTAGTGCGCAACGCAGTGCAGCGCTGTAGTGTCCGAGTCCCCTGCCAGATGCACAACTAACTGCGTCGGCGTGCTCCCTCCCCCTCTCTCCCTCCCTCCCCTACCACTCCCAAGTCACGTGACTTTAAGGAGCAGCTCGTAAGTGGCGTTGATGATGCCCCAAGACAACAGCGAGCGGTGGTAGTTGAGGTGCGCCCCTCGGAAGAGCATGGCCACGCTGCCGCCACGCTCGTGCCACACGGTCATCAGCACCTGCCGGCACGGCACGAAGGCACCGCCCACCTGTGACTGCGCCCGCGACTTCACCACATTCAGCGGGTAGAACATGATGCCCAGGCCGGCACCCAGCAGGCCGCCGCACACAAAGTCATTGACCATGTGCTCGGCCCGGGTTTGCGCCTCAGGCAGCCGCTGCTTGATAGGCCCGCGCAGGCCGAAGAAGAGCACGTTGCTGGGCCCGTTGCGCAGCAGTACCGGCACCAGGCCGCGGTAGCACTCCCGGACCCCGTAGTCACGCAGAAGCGTCCGGAAGGTGTGCGCCGTGTTGTTGAAACGCCCGTGGTGGCGGTGGTCCTGCAGCAGCGTCTGCACCCGCTCGAACGGCGTGAGCGCCGCCTCGGCCGTGCCGGCCAGCGCTGCCGAGACGCTCCGCGTGACGATCTCCGGCGTGCCGCTACCGGCCGCGCGCCGCAGCAGCAGCCGCGAGAAGTCCTCGTACAGGCCGAACATGATGGCCACGGTGGTGGTCTTCTGGAGGAGCGGCGGCAGGAGGCCGCGGTAGAGGTTGCGCAGGCCATCCCGCTGCAGCTGCTGCACTGCCTCCGTGGCGCGGACGCCGTGCAGCTGCTGCCGGAAGAGCACCTTCTGCAGCGGGAACGTGATGATGATGTTGGTGAAGGCAGCAAGGGAACCACAGACATAGTGCTTGCCACGAGTGCCCAGCACCGCGCCTAGGCCCGAGCTCAGGGCGGCTCCGCCTTTACCCAGCTTCCCCGGTGGCGAGGGAGAGGGCGGAGCGGCATGTTGCCGGGCAGACTCAGGGTCCATGGTCGTCACTGCCCCCATGAGAGATTAGTTGAGCTCGTTTCTGAGGGGTTGAACGTCATTTCAAAGATAACAGCTGTCCACTGAAGTGCACACCCTGCAAACAGATAGAAAAAGACAAAATTGTATATATTTCAAATGGTGCATGTTAATATCTTCCTTTTGTTATTAAGTCTTTAATCACTGTAAAGAATCCAGTCAGAGATGAAAATCCTTTTGCAATATATTGCCTAACCCAAGTTAACACACGTCATTACGGGCAATTACTCTACATGTTACGTAACTTAACATTTTCTGCAATGTTTGTTCAATAGCAAATATGCATGCCATTCGTTTTGTATATGCCCATGAAATGTTTCCAGCACGGCTCACATCCAAAGCTAGATTACTACTAAAACAGTAATAAACACAATGCTACTCATTCAGTTAAGTAGCTTTAAGTTACAGAGTTCACTAACTAACTACACTAACTAATCGTTAGCAGCTAATTCTTAGCAACACTGGCAGAATTCACACACAGTAACGTTAGCTAGCTAGTAAGCTAATGTTAGCCTTGCAAGGGGCGGGAGGGTCATTGGAACTTGCGCAATTGGATTTGTCATATTGACATTTTTCTAATTTACAGTGACGCTTGGTAATCCAGTGAGCATCTCTCTGGCTACTTCAATCGAGACTGCAGGCATTAGAAGGCTCACAAACCACAAACATGCCAACGACCTCTTCTAACTGCCAGCTGACACATGGTTCCTTAACGTTAACGTTACAGCTTTCCTTGCTAATGTTCCCTTCCTTAGCTAGCCAATACTAAAATCTAAAGACAACCTTAACGTTACAGCTGAAGTAAACAACACGACTACCGTTTGTATGCGTGTTTGTTTACTGAACATCTATCCCTGAAATACTTTAATTATTTTCTGTGTGGTGAACGTACTGGCATGCTAGATAATGACGTTTAACGTTACCCAGACCTATAAGTTACAACCAGCTAACTTAGCTGAGGTTAGCGAGCTAAAACTCTATAAGTGAGCGTTACCCTTAATTGTTATTGATCGCAGACGTGCTATCAGAATTGCAAATAATATGATCAATTACAATATATTTCGTTTAATTACACCTTTAGCATGTATCTATTTTCAAGAGAAAATAGGTTACGCGATAACGTTACTGTTAAAAGTGAAACGCCAAGACAGACCTGCTTGCTAACTAGCAATCGCGTCGTTTACTGACGTCTCCTTCACATAGCATAGCTGGCTAGTTCTATGAAGTTCACAAGGGTGTCTGTCAACGATAGCCACTTGCTAGCTACCAGAGCAAAATTGCTTAACTAGATATCTAGAATGAATGACAATATCAAAACAGTATTGGTTAGACATTGGTACCTACTGCCAGTCAACGTGATCTGCACAGGTTCTGAACCCACCGACTTTTCATCCATGACATAAAACGTTTAAGTTCGTATTCTTACCTGAAACCGTCCTTTCCACAGTTCGTGCCAACTGCCTGCTCCGTCACAGACAGGCGGGGAAACAGGTGACAGCTCACAAGCCAATCCAATTCACTGGGTCATGCTCCCTTGAACTTGCCTGATTTGGAAGTTTGGAGAGGGGAAATACCAATTCTACAATTTTTTTATTATATGCAGATACTTTCAACAAATATGTATGTCTGGATTAATTAGTATTTTCCATGTTAAATTGGCACCAGTGTACCATTGTGTACTGAGATCAAATTGAGACGTTTGATCTGGGACTTTGTCCTGTGTGTGTGTGTGTGTGTGTGTATGTGTATGTGTGTGTGTGTGTGTGTGTGTGTTTCTTTGTTGTTTGTGTCTATTCTTGTATAGTCTTATCTTACCTTGTCTTATCTCAATAGGCGTTATAAAGTTATAATGTGTGACTGGCAACATTGGGAGGTCATAATGTGGAACCTTAAGTCTAATTTGGTTTGTGGCTTGTGGAGGCAGAGCCCCTTATTCTCTGGTGGAGGCAAGCCAGTGTAGTAGCTAGGCGCATTCTAGTATTCGACCTCTAGGAGGCACTCCACTCCAGTCTTTCTTCGGCAATGCATGCTATACATAAATTGTCATAAAATTAGAAAGATAGCGACATGATCAAAAGAATAAAACCATCAAGACCATATATGGTACTAAAACACGGATAAAGTAGATAAAGTCGATCTTCACACATGGTGTGCATTTAAAGATTTTCTGCCGGTACAGTAGGTGGCGATAAGTACCAGTAGTGTACTGTCTGGACCATCAGGAGGCTCTGACGTAAAACTATGCGACAGAAATTAAGAGGCCCTGCAATGGTCAATGTTTGTTCACAGACCTGTATATTTTTTCTGTTTATTTTCTAGCTTGTGTCAAATTGAATACATTAAATTCGGTACTGATGATACTATAGTCATACGACCTCCAATATTCACAAAAAAAATGAAATTACTTTGCGCTATAACGTGGTCATAGAGGCATAACGCTACACTGTTTTGTGATGTTTCATAGCTGTTTTAGTTAACGTCAGATAGACAGGCCCATCTAATAGAGACTAATGTGGATTTTCTTAAAAGCGAGCTAAAGTATAGATACGCCCGTTGCTGTTTCACGCCGGTGATTATTTTGTTCTTTGGAACGCAGACGTGCGACGTTATGTCTGCACAAGGGGACTGCGAGTTTCTCGTGAAACGATCCCGCGAGCTGGTGTCAGAAGATCCATGGGCTGCCAAGGCATGGCTAATAACAGCCCGTACTCTTTATCCCGCAGACTTCAACATTCAGGTAATGCAGCCACACAAGGGCAGCTGCCAAAAAGTACATATGCAAACATGTTAGCTGGATTATAAATAAGGTTATGCACGTGTGTGTTATGTGATGTTATGTGTTAAGCTTAGGCTTTGAGATTCAAATAGGCTTAATGCAGTGCATTGATGTAGTTTCTGAACTACATTTACTCCTGTCTGATACAGTACGAGATGTACACCATTGAGCGCAACGCTGAGAAGACTGCTTCTGCTGGCAGACTGCTGTATGACATGTAAGCAAAGACCAGCTTCAGTCAAGCTATTCTGTCGCCAGATTCGTTTTACCTGATAAAGCTACTCTAATGATGCGGCTTTAGATGTAGAAGATCTAGTGAAATGAACACTAACCTTTGACTTTTGCAGGTTCATCAACTTTCCTGACCAACCTGTGGTGTGGCGTGAGATCTCAGTCATCACATCAGCACTAAGAAGTGACTGCCAAGACAAGCACGCACTATTTTTGAGAGGCAAGGAACATAGCTGTGCATTTGTTTGTAGAATAAAACATTTTGGGAATAACAAATCATTTGTTTCATTATCTCTGCTGTATCGTTGATTTTCATATCAGGCGTATTGCCTGTTTTCATATGCAGGCTTGTTTGAGACCCTTCCGGGGCGCATTCAGTGTGAGATGCTGCTGAAGGCTACAGAGCAGTGTTTTAATACTTTAGAGAAGGCTGAGATGTTGCTGCTTTTATTAAGAAGATTTCCTGAGTCGGTAGTTCAGCACGGGGTAAGCCTGTCTTCACATGGAATCTGTTCATCTTATAAAACTCAAATCAATTGTTAGCTGCTGACATCTGATTTTACATGTCATCTTTAAGGTCAGCTTAGGGGAGTCTCTTTTAGAGGCTGAAAATGTGGAAGACTTGGACACACCGGTCAACTGCTTCAGAAAACTTTTTGGTGAGTATCCACACACTGCCTTTAACTGTTAATGCTTGGAGATTTCTGGATGTGTGTGTGTGTATTTTTTGTTGTCTAAATGTCTTTCTCTCTCTCTGTCTGTCATTGAACACTTTGTTTCCTGGGCAGTTTGTGATGTTCTCCCGCTGATCATGAACAACCTGGACATGCGCCTGCCTCCTAGCCTCTTGTACAAGTACATGCACAAGGCAGCAGAGTTCTACATCTGTTACGTGACACGTGGTCCGTCTACAGATGGACAAATACAGGGTACTTTTAGCTCAAAACACACACACACACACACACACACACACACACACACACACACACACACACACACACACTTGAATACATTTGTATTTCACTTCATTTCAAGTCACACTGCAATACACAGTATGGGATTGAAATGTTTTTTTTTTTAACTTACTGGTAGGGAAAAAAACACAACCTGCACCACACAGGACTGTCAGTTGCAGTATTTTCATAATAATATTAATCATAATATGTATATTAAACCTCTCATTAACAGTTGTGGTTTTCCCTTCCCGTCATGTCTGCCAGGTGGTCAGGAGGGTGGGCTGAAGTCCCCCGGGGTGCTGCGTGGGGCTCAGCGCTATGTGATTGATGGCCTGTCGGAGAAGTCGTCTGTGGTGGCCGAGCCCTGGGAGAGACTGCTGGACATCCTGGCTGTGGTGGGAGCACGGTGTGAGTGGCAGGGGGACAAGGGGAGCAGGTGAGGCGGCCACAACAGTGTCTGGGTGTGTGTGTGTGTGTGTGTGGGGGGGGGACAGTTCAACTGTTACATATGAATTAATTACATGTTTCATTGTAACAGTAAGCTTTGCCAGTTCCCATTGAAATGTTATTTCATTTCTACTTGTTTCCCAAAGTCAAGAATGAATGATTGAATCAGGCCCCTTACCCTCATATTGTTGAATGTGTGACTGACTGCTTGCGTGTGTGTTGCTGAATGTGTCTCTATGTGACTGACTGCGTGTGTGTGTGTGTTGCTGCAGGAATTACCTGGAGCTGCTACAGCGTGTGAAGGAGCTGTGCCGCTACCTGCCCAGTCTGGAGGGGGAGACGCTGTCCCGCTGCTGCAGTCAGGTGGTCACCTGTGCTGCCCTCGTGCTCTTCCGCAGTGCCTACCTCTACGTGTCCGTTGTACAGCCTTCACTTTTCCATGGTACGTCTGCGTATGTACTTCATGTGTGTGCGTTTGTGTAGATGTGGGTTGGTGGGTATGTGAGGTACTGAAAGCAGTAGTCATTTTATTCCTCCAGGTGAATGTTGCCTTGTCTTTTAGCGTCTGTTACAGCAGAAGGTGTAATATTATTCTGCTTGTGTTTATTTCTTAAGTAGCCATTAATAACTGCACCGCTCCTTTAGTTGATGTTCTCACAATTTGTATGTAATGGCATGGGTATAGCATGTAATAGTGGGATAGTTCTGAATAAGCTTTGTGTGAAACTAGCATTCCCAATACAATTCCATACAAATCCATATATGTTCCACGTGTCTGTGGGTGTTTCATAGGTCATAGTTCACTGGGTTCAGGCCCATGGATCCTCCTGGAGGACTTGTCATTGGTGTTCAGTGACATTGAAGTGGAGAGAGCATCAGGCAAGCATGCACACAAAAAGCGCAAGCTAGCCGACGGCAGAGAGAAGACTATGGTGAGTGTTTTGTTGGACATATTCCTGGCACGTCGTACACTCCTGCAGGGGTCAGCACAGTGAGTGATCACTGTAGTGGGAGTGACTTGATTAAGAGATTATCTGGCGCAGATAATGAGATGGACAGATTTCCTGTCTGACGAATTAAATGAACGAAATGCTGAAAGTCAGGAAGAGATTACGTGATACAGATTGATTTACTGTCAGACAAAATAAACAAATCTAATAGTGAAATTCAGAAAGACATTAAATTATGTAATTATGTAATGTAGACTGTAATGACTGAAATCTAAAATGACTTCTACAGATACACATCCTCATCACTGTGTGTGACCCTTGGCAATCAATCAAACCTCTGGTCTTGGTGGTGTTAGCAGCTTGCACTACCAGTTAATCTACCAATGCCACAGGAACACAAAATATGTCTGACAACCAACGTAGCATGAATGAATGAATGAATATATGGATGAACGAATGAGTGAATAAATATATGGATAAATGAATGAATATATGGATGGATGGATGGATGGATAGATGGATGAATGAATGAATGAATTAAAGAATTCTTGGATGAATGAATGAATGAGCCCCCTGTGTGTTTGTGTGTCTCCAGAGCTCAGACGATGAGGAGGGTATGGGGAAGGGCCGAGGACGCCACATCCTGGTCAATAAGACGGAGATGCTGGGCTGGATGGAGACGCTGGAGAGCTTCCGCACGGCCAGGGAGAGCTGGGACCTGCTGCACTCCCACGACGCCCTGGAGACCGGTACAGTTCCACTCACACACACACACACACACAGACACATACTCACACTCACACTCATTCCTCAGATCCCACTGGTACAGTTACACACACGCTCACACTCATATGTTTGATCCCAACTGACTTGTACATTAAGATTATCGTACAAGGAAAAAGTAAGAGGAACTTAATTGACCTACACAGTAGGCCATGTGTTTTCATATCTACGTGTGGGCTGTTTGTGTAATCACTCGGTGGTCTTGGTGTTGTTGTGGCTACAATGTTGCTATGGGTCTGCTTCTCCAGCACTGCAGAAGGAAGTGACACACTGTGAACCACAGAACACCCAATCCCAAGTGCGTGCGTGCGTGCGTGCATGCATGCGTGCGTGCTTGCATGTTTCCTGTATGAAGTGAGATGAGGAAGTCCCTTAATACTTGCAGTTAATTTTTCACTAAAAGAGGAAGCCGCTTAATGGCTCAGCAATCACTGCAAGGCAGAAATTATGATACTGTTCCGGTACTGTTGAATGATATCAATTCTCTCAAAGGTTCCATATAATTTGTGGCGTTAGTTTAGTAACTGCACATGCTTGTGTGTAATGGCATGTGATTTCTGGTCACTGTTCATACCCTGATCATATCCTCCTTCCTCTCTGTAGAGTTCAACAAGATGTGTGCAGCCTGGAAAACAGACACCTGGCTGTGGCTCCGGATATTCCTCAGTGATATGATTATTTACCAGGTACGCCTCACGCGAGGCCACAGTTGACTACATTACATTACTTCAGTTACAAGCAGGTCAACTTGTTATCCTCCAGCCAAATTAACTTTCTGATTGATTGATTGATTGATTGTTTGATTGTTTGATTGACTGGCATCTCTTTAAATACCTTTAAATACCAAATAACTGCTTTATTATTTGTGTGTGCGTGTCATCCAGGGCCAGTACAGGAAGGCTCTGTCCAGCCTGCTCCAGATGGCCTCTTTCCAGCCACAGTCGAGTCCGACCCCTCCTGGGGGCGGCAGCCTGGAGAACCACAGGGCTCTCATTCAGCAGGCATCCTGCCACTACGCACTGGGAGAACACAGGGTGAGAGACACTGACTCACTCACTCACACACATATGTACATTTTACACTCACACACTCACACACTAACACACATGGTTGCATGCAGCTTTAAACACAGACATGCATGTACCACTCTAGTGCATGTAGTGCAGTATGCATAAAGAGATGCATGGATACACACACAAACCCGTAAGTGCATTGACTTTTATGCTTGTGCACACGCACGCATGCATAGTCACACCTACACACACACGTATAGACACACACATGTTCATGGTTACAAATACAGACACTATTCCCTATTCCTTAACCTAAGCCTTAAAATAAATTTCAAATACATCAACAATGCTCAATGTCTCATTTGTGTCTTTTTCTCATACACATAGTTGGCATGTGAAAAATTGCTTGAGGTTGTTGGTGGACTGGTCCCGCAAACCCAGGACCAAGGGAAGCATTGTGAGGAAAATGGAAGACCAAGGACCAAACCTAGAAAGGGTAGGTCTGTGTGTTGGCCAGTGAATTTGAAAAGACCACTCGCCATAGAGATATAAAAGAGCATTTCTTTTAGTGCCACAATAACATGTAATGTAACATGTAAAAAACGTTACAGGGTTTCTAAGCTAAAACATTATTTGTCACATACAGGAAACATCTCCTCACAATTGGCTAGTTGCCTGCCCCCTGGCACTGTAAAAAAAATGTGGTCTCTGTAGACAGCCCAGGCTCCAAAAACAGCCTGGTGCAGCCTGGACCATGAAACATAATACATTTTTCCAGCTATTCACTGACGAGATGCGTGTTCAGGAGAGTTTCAGTTGCACGGGAGGGAGGGGCGAGCTAGCTCTGTTTTTGAACGTCAACAGAAGTGCCGTTACCCAACATCGCTTAGAGCACATTTGACCGACACACATGACCATGAACATGTGCTCTTTTTGAACTGCCTCTGTATTGTGTATTTGTCAACCGTAATTATATATTGTGTATTTGTCAACCGTAATTATATATTGTGTATTTGTCAACCGTAATTATATATTGTGTATTTGTCCATCGTTATTTGTATTGTGTATTTGTCCACCATTATTTGTTGTTCTTCATCTTGTTTATTCTCACTGTGTTATTGCATTTGCTCATTGAGGCCCTTTCCACAATCTTTTATTACCCTGTTCCTAGGAAATGACCTCAGGCTCCTGCCATGTACGAGCAAGGCAATCTTGCCTTACTGTCTCCAGTTGATGCTGGCTTGTTTCAAGGTATGACGCACAAAGGCCTGAAATAATTTTAGACACAGATACTTTTAGGGGTCATGTTAGTGTGTAATTATCTCTCTGTCTTTCTGATTTTGTCCTTCTCCCCTGGTCATCTAGCCGCGGGCCTTCACAGACGTCAGAGATGACCTGGCTCTGGGTCATGTGGTCGTGCTCCTGCAGCATGATTGGCCACAGGGCGAGACACTGTTTCTGAAGGCAGTGGATAAAATCTGCCAGCAGGGCAGCTTCCAGTATGAAAACTTCTTCAACTATGTCACCAGTATCCTTGACTGTTTTTGTTTGTTTGTTCATTTATTGTACAGTATTGTTTAACCCTATAATCTGTATTCTCTACACTACCCTGTGGTACCCATGTTGTTACCATGTCAGACCCTGTTGCCAAGATGTCACTTAACCTTCCACAAGTTTAAAGTTGTGTCCCATAGTGATGGTATATTATTACTCTCTTTAGTTTGGTAGTATCTATGTTCTCCTCAGCTTGTACACTTGCACAGACATTGACATGCTGGAAGAATTTGCTTACCTTCGCACGAGTGAGGGAGGGCGTGTCCAGCTGGAGCTATTGCCCAATCAGGGCATGCTCATCAAGTAAGTCCGGCCCACTTTTGGCAGTCTAGTGCTGTTCATAGGTGTAGACATGCAGTTGAAGGGGCCAGTGGTTGGTCATCTAGGCTCTTCTTTTATCTGGTTTCGTCTCTCCTCCTTTCTTTTCTTTCTTTGTGTTCAAACATGTCTGCTCTACCTAACCGAGGCAGTATTAATGCTTTAGAGGGCACGCCTGGTGTTTTCACTGTGTTTTCCTTCCCTGCTCTTTGATTCGCTTCCTGAGCTCCGATTGAACTTTTGACTGCAGCTTAAGGTCCTGGCCATTGGGTGCATTCGAGACATCGACATTTCCACTGATTTCAGTGAAACCAGCCATTCAGTCCCGAAGCACCCACATTTCACACACTGAGCTTCACATTTCGACCGCTAAACACGTTAAGATTAAAAATTGCTAAACGGAGTTCACAGAGTGGACAAGGGTCCCACCCCTGTGCATGGTCTTTCCGGGAGTTTCAGCACACAGCACAGTCACCTACTGCTCACCTGATTGAACAGCGACTCAAATCCTACATTCACAGTGTCTATTTGAAATTGGCGGGCCGTAACTGTTGCCAGTGTTGCACTGAGGTTCTGGAATGCACCCTAGTAGTCTCACACAGGGTGTTGATGAATGGTGTTTGCTGTCTCTAGGAACCCCAGCCCCGCTCTGGGGGTGGAGTTTAACCCCCTGCTGCTTCCTGGGGCGCAGCCGACTGACAGGTACCCCATTCCCCTGACTCCACCCCCGCCCATATCCTGACTCCACCCCCACCCAACCCCCACTCCGCCTGCTCATCTTCCTCGTGTGTCCCCGCCTCTGCACTTCTTCATTTTTTCTCTCTCTGTCTCTCTCTTTCCGTCGATACGTTTCATTCCAGTCAAGTTGCGTGTTCATTTTCTGCCGTATTTTCTCCTTTTGTGTTTGATTTAGTATTTTTTTTATTATTGTTTTGTTGTGAATTCACTGCATAAAGTTTTTTTTTTTCGTTCTGCTTCTGGTTACTGGTCTGTCAGTTTCATTTCCTGTTCAGGTTGTTTGTTGTGTTTCATATTGACTCTGTAAACAATACTCATTCTGTAAACGCATTTTATGTTTCAAGACTTTCTCTACATTCCTGTTGGTTTTCTATGTTGGTCAGCCTCTATTTTACATAAAGAATGATACAATATATCCTTTATAACTGTAAGTATATATATAAAAAAAGATGTAATGTAGTCATTATTGTGGACGTTTTTTTATGTTCACTATTGTCCCCTATACATGCCATATATAGATACTAAGATGCCAATCTAATTACCCTTTGATCTGGTCCAAAAGCACTAACTGTGTCTGCATTACAGGCACCATACAGTGACACGTGGCATCACTAAAGGAGTGAAAGAAGATTTCCGTCTGGCGATGGAGAGACAAGTGTCTAGATGTGGGGAGAACCTCCTCACCGTGTTGCACCGGTTCTGCATTAATGAGAAGATCATCCTCATTCAGTCCTTAGCTTAAGGGCTTTGAAGCCTTGAACAGTGACTTGTTTCTACTTTGGACTGAAGTGTGCCTACTCCTCACCATTGGGGGTTCTCGTGTGATCCTGAGCCTCATCTAGTTTCATCATCATTTGCGTCGATAACGATGGTCTTTCCATCGTGCTGTGACAAAACGCTACTTCTCAGGACTAAGACATTCATTCCCCTGTACTTCATGTGATTTTCCTCTTCATGTTTCCCATCTTTTTGCTTTTGACCTGAAAAGTGCATGTACACCGTGTTGCGGGTTTGTTTCCCTTATTGAAGATACTGGTTTAGTCTTCACCTGGGCATAAAAGTGAAGGCTTTAGAGAATTTGTGTAATTGGCTATGTGAACATGAGTAGTGTATTCAGTGAATTTCCCTATAGGTTAGATGGATAGCTCGGTATTTGTAATGCTTTAGGTATCTTGAAGTGTTGCATTGCCAAAATTGCATTGTTGTTTTTTACCTTATCTTTATTTTCTTTAATGTCTCTTCATATACTGTGATAGTTTGTAAATTATGTCATAATCCCACAAAGGGATATTTCAAATAAATACAAGTATTACATTTCTAAAAAATATATTTGTATCATTTATTGATTAATGATTCATACATCACTTGTTATTTCACCTAGCATACAAAAATAAATAAGAAAAACATTGCTTTAGCAAATGTTAGGCAAACTGACATGGTCTCTTGACTAATACTTGCAAACTTCAGTGCAGTTCAAAAAGAGCCACAGGGCTATTTGTCACATCCTCCATTGTAATATGTCTGAATTGCCTTTTCTATTTTAAAGTTGATGGAATCAATATGTTTGTAATTTGACAGTTAGACAAAAACATTTCAGAAACTCCCCTGGGCAAACCAAATACATCTGGGGGTTCCCCCTAAGCACTTTAATTTGTCATTGAAGCTTTAACAGTATCCAACCATGTTAAAAAAAGGAAGCTACTAACAAGTTTGCATGAAGTAACATTGTTAACGGCCACAGCTTCCATAATTGCGTCTCTCAGGGGGCAGGTCAGCCTGCAGTGCTGCTCGGAGGTTGGCCCAGAACAGCACCTGCTTGGCCCTCTCCCGCGGCCACTCCAAGTACGTGCGCCTCGACATCATGTCCTTGAGCTGATAGTACTTGGAGGGGATGAGGTACAAGGGCAGGGGCTCCAGTAGAACTAGGATCACACTGTCAAATCTCCTGGTCACACGCTGGTGGTTGGCAAAGCACAGCTCGTAGTGGCACCACTCGCTCCGCACAAAGTCCGAGGAGAGGACGAAGATGCAGCGCCGGCTCTTCTCCACACACAGAAGGATGTTCTCCGTGATGGGTTTCCCGGGTATGAAGTCCCGCTCGTGGTGACACACACGCAGCCCATGACGAACACCTTCGGTATCCTCCTCCTCCAGTTTAGGGATGAGTTGACCTTTGACCCACTCGGAGTTGCGTTGGCTGTAGGAGACGAAGGCATGGAAGACTATCCCCTGCAGGTCCTCAGGCCTCAGTCCACGTTTTTTTGCGCGAGCCCACTGGCAGATCATGCCCATGTACCATGGACCGTCCAGTTGATGACAGAGCACGGCTACTGCAATGACTAAGGCGACCGCTGGAACCAAAATGGCGGTTGCAAGAAGACCTGCACTGCAGGAAATTGCTGGAAGGCTAAAGTCTTCTAGGAGAGTTCCTCTCCAAGCGTCTGGGTAGCTGCAACGATAACCTCTAGGCCAGTGTAGCAATTTCATCTGTGCTGCCACAGTCTCTCCTGCTATAGATGTGAACTCTTGCAATGAACAAGTGCAGATGAAGCTGTTATGACTGGCATCTAAATCCTGTAGTGCAGGGCAAGTCCTCACAAAGTCTAAAGAGGGAGACTGGAGGGAGTTTCCTCGGAGCAGTAACCTCTGTAGATTTGAAAAAGCTGTGCAGTCAGGGACATCATGGAATCTGTTGTTGGTCAGATCCAAAATCTGAAGTGACTCAAGTTTTAAAATGTCTGTTTTCATAACTGTAATGTCATTGTCTTGGAGCTCCAAAGAGATAATGGTCTTGGGTAAGCAGTGGAATACTGAATTGTCGAAGCTGTTTGAAGATAAGTTCAAATGTAGAATATTTGAGGGCCACACACAATCGCCAGGTTCACCATGATACAAAAGTTTATTTTGGCTCAAATCCAAGCTCCTCAATGAGGACATGAGTTGAACTCTGTTACTAAGCTGCTTCAAATCCTGTAGGTTATTCCCCTTAAGCGACAAGATTTCCACACTTTGCAGGGTGTTGCACTCGATTACAACCCCGCTCCCACCACCCCGTGAGAAGACTCTTTCAGAAAGAGCACAATCAGACAGGTCCAGTGTGTGAATTCTGGAAGGTGATTGTGGACAGGTCACATGGATAATTGGTGTCTGTACAACTGTGAGGTTTCGGACAGGCATGTTGATTATGAAATCATACAGCATTTCCTGTGAAAAGAGGAAAACAGTAACACTCCCTTGTCTAATAGAAAAAGATTCCAGATTTGAGGAGCGGCCCACTTTCCTACCCAGCTTCATGTCATCACATGTTAGCATGTCGAAACTGAGATGTTTCACCGAAGAGGAGAGGATAATATCAACAAAGCTTGTTAAATGTCTCCAAGCTGTTAATGTGTTCACTAATTCCAGGTGGGTAACCTTTATTATGCTTCGTTGGCTTACCACTGCAGCTAGTCTTTGCCCTTTAAAACCATCAAGTTTTACCTCAGAAAAAAATGTGAGAGCATCACCCAAAATCGTGAAGTCACAATCAGACTTTGTGGAGATAATAATCTTTTTGGAAACCACATTTGTGAGGCTCCCACCCTTGTAGCTGGTCTGATCTGACACATACAGGGTGAAACTGTTGAGGTGAAGACTGGATATCCTCATGAAGTCTTCATCCTGGATCACTTCTGCACTCAACCCCAAATCTTCCAACTTTCCAAGATTTGAAAATTCAACTCCAAGAGTCATATTAACGAATTCATTAAAACTCAGATCCAAATATGTTACATTTGGGGTCATCCATAGGTAACTCTGACCTAAGAGACTGTGGAGCTTGTTGTGGGACAGATCCAAAATTTCCAGGTGTGGGGTTGAATAAAAAACCTCCGGATCAATACTCTGTATCACATTGTAGGACACGTTGAGGAACCATAGCCTGGATGTTTGATGGAAGTCCTCTTTGCCCAGAGCTTGAATGTGGTTGTGGGAGAGGTCCAAGGCCTCTGTGGATGGGGAAAGCCAGTCCGGCACAGAAGACAGGTTCTGTGAGGACAAATCTACAATGACGGTGCTCATGTCAGAGCTGAGAGAACAGGGTAAGGATCCTAAGAGGAGGGAGACGGCCCAGATGATGAAGTCCATCGTGTCCATAAGTCTGAAACAATGTAGGAGAAAGTCAGGGGGGTGGCATATACTGTATGGGGACCATGAAATAAGGCCATTTGCAGTACAAAACTGCAAAGCAAAAATGAAATAGCTTCCCAAATAAAGACATCAACCACTTGCTGTCACTTATCAATGAAAACACAGCTAAAAGCACATTAAGTCAGCCATGTATTTTAAATGTGCTTTTAATCTATAAGCTAAATACATATTATATAAACAAATTAATTAAAATAATGTAAATAATATCAATATTAAATAATACATATAAATTAAATAATCTATAATACTAATCATATAAATGACAAAACCTGGTCTCTCATTACACTTACATTCTCATTACCTGTATTAAATGTCAAATTTATAAATAAACAGAAGGTTGTCATTGACTTGTCCGAGCAAATGTATTCAGCATTTACCTGCCTGCATTTAATTCTATATTCCTTTGATTTGATTATTAACATGTATATAACTGTGCCAATAAAAGTATTGTAAGCAAATTAGCGTATCTCTTTAATAACATTTACATGTGAATGTCATTAGGTAGGCTATTTAAATTAAAATGTGAGTGTGATTTGGATCTTAGATCAGTAGGCCCACATTTGTACGTTGCAATTCATAATCTTTCAGTCTTTTAATTCATAACCTTGTTTCTACCTAATTAATTTTCTTTTAAAGAGTCGCAGTTTATATGCTTATGTTGTTATTACTCTGTTAATTCTATTTAGTCTACACTCTTAAAATGAATGTGTTGAAAACAGCACAACTCTGTGTCCAGATAGGGACAACACAGTTTGAGTTGATTCCTTTTGTTATTTGTTACACAATATGTGTTAAAAATAACACAACTTGCATTAAAAACAACACAACTTGCGTTGTTTTTTAACACATCTCTGTGTCCAGATAGGGACACATTTGTTTTAAGAGTGTATCAATAACTTAATTTTATTTAAGAGTGTATCAATAACTTAATAATTTTCTATATAGGCCATATGACTTTACTGTACAATATTAATTATGATGTTAATGTAATGTTTATTGATGTCATTTTAAGTCACTTTGGACAAAAGAGTCTGCTGAGGATCATAAACATAATCAGTAGAACTTTAAAGTTCCATATCATAAACAATTTTTGAGTGATAATTATAAACTAAATATGCATACCTATAACAGTATTGGGTATCAAAAGCTTATATCATACTCATAAAAATAGGCTACCATCCACTTATAACACTTTATGATAACATTACATAAATAGACATATGTTTTATATTTGTTGTGTACAATAAACATAGGTTTTATGTTTACTTCTCATGGTCTTCAAAATAATTGAACTTTCATGGTAATTACTATTTTGTAAAATGATGAATTGGTGTATCAATTATAAACATATAATGACACAAACTTACAACACTCACCCCTTTCACAAGAGAATCCAACTCCGGTCCTTATCAGATGCCAATGATATCTGCAGTTAAGCAAATGCTGAGTTTATTCTCGTGACTTCACCACACAGGATAACCAAGGGCATAAGCAGAAGTGAAATTACACTCTTGAGACAATATTCAAATTTCATTTCTTCTTTTTTCTCCCACCCTCACTCACAAAACAAATACAGGCTCTTTTTTTTAAGCAAAGCATTTAAAACTTATTGCATTTTGGCAATGGCCCATATTCTATCTCTCCAAGGTCTGATAACAAGAGGGAACCATGCAGCAGGCTAGTCAAATCATCATAGTTCCTCTCTTTCCTCTCCTCTTTTTTGCAGTCTTTCAAAGTCATAATCATGGCTTTATTATGTGATTGTATCATATTCTGATAAATGGATAAATTCATGCAAATTCATTTTAATAAATGTCTTAGAAATTCCAACTTAAACAACAAGCTGTCAGATACTGCTGTTCGGTCTAGATTTGGTTACAGTAGTCCTATGGGCATTTGAAAGATTTTCGCTTTAAATGTCAGCATGTTTTAAGCACTGAAACATGATAAAAGGGAAACAAAATGACTCAAAATTATGAACTGTCAACCTTGGGCGCCGAGTAGCCCAAGTACAGAGACTGTTATGAGCTACTTTCTTCATTTTGGCTGGGAATACTAATTTGTGCATATTCATGGCCTCCCCAGCTCTTTGAGTGAAACGAAAGACCTTTTCTTCAGCCCATTTCATACTGTCCTAGTGTCGCATATATTTTCTAGGAAAACTTGGGCTCGTCCGGGATTTGAACCCGGGACCTCTCGCACCCAAAGCGAGAATCATACCCCTAGACCAACGAGCCGCTGTACAATAATGTAGACTAGCAAGAGACTCAAACATTGGATAGCCATCTAAAAACGGTATCGCTGATTTTGGTTTTGTTTTGCGGTCTATCCTTTCCTCTGCATCGGATCTCATTCTTCCACAAAATGTCATTTCATGCGTGCAAAACGGAAAACCACTTTTGCCTCATCTCCAACAGACATTATGCTGTGACTACGATAGGCCTATTTAATTTCTTGTATCCCAACAATGTAATGTCGTGTATTCCAACTATGCAAGATCTAAGAGCACGATGATGATTGGGCATATATCGGAAAACGCAAATATGATAATAATTAATATTGCCTATCACTATCAGAGTCCAGCTAAAAACAACTCGCTCCTGCTGATCATGTTGAACGTTTCAGCTTTCGTGACCCGGTAGTTGACCAAGTGCATCCGGATGTTATGTCGTCCAACAAAAATGGCGGTGTAAATAGTTCTACTGTTTCAAATCAGGTTTCGAATGAGAGAAATTGAATGCAGAACTATCTACTTTTAATTCTTATCTGTACTCATGGCTGGTTTACCTCCGGGAGACCCACAGCTGGTCTCTATGATCGTTAATCACTTAAAAACTCAAGGTCTTTTTGATCAGTTCAGGAGAGACTGCTTAGCCGACGTAGATACAAAGGTAAGCTTGCTAACTTGAAGTGTCTGTTAACGTTAACTTATAACAATGGGGGTCGATAGTGGTCAACCTTTGTAGTAAATAGCATCAATACGTTTATTTTTCTTCTTCTTTTTTACCTAGGCCTAACAGCTTAATGTAAGACGAGAAGCAAGTTAATGATAACCGACCTATCGACATAATATAAAGCTAACGTTACCGCTACCTTGCGAACGGAATATTACCAGACCAATATTAATAAAGCGAGAAATAAGCAGCTGTCGTGTGCAGTGTAATTGAGCACTCCAATTTCGCGGAAAAATGTTGAATGTGAAATAACCACGTTTTCACTTTTCAAAGCTTGGTTCAGCTTGGTTGATGTTTAACAATGCGTATCCTTTAACTCTGCTAGAGTTTTCAAATGACGTTAACGTGACATTAAGTTTATGTGCACATATTTTCAGCCTGCTTATTTGAACCTGAGACAACGCGTGGACAACTTTGTATCAAATCACCTCTCGAACCACACATGGAGTCCTCATCTAAACAAGAACCAACTGCGAAACAACATCAGACAATTAGTACTGCAGTAAGTTACAAACAGCCCACACAGACTATTCTTGATAGTGGAGACTAATTAATATTGTGGACAAGTGCTCTACAAATACTTTGTAGAGCACTTGTCCATAATATTGATCAATAGTCTCCACTATTTTTTTATGTTTTAAACATAGGTTTACATTACTATGTTTACAAATAGTAATGTAAACATTTGATCAACTCATCCTAGATCCCACAGCAAGCTCTCACCATGCTCTGTTCCTCTGTGTGTTCAGATCTGGAATGCTCGAACAGGGAGTGGATAGGATTGTGGCTCAAGTGGTGGATCCAAAAATCCACCACATTTTCAGGCCACAGGTCGAAAAGGTGGTCCGAGAGTTTTTATCCCCAGGAAGCCATGAAGAGGAACCCTCTGCATATTACCCTCCAGGGGAAGAGCGACAAGCCTTCCACCTTCTACCATCAGGTAAGAAGACTGTGGATCTGAACCTGAGCAACTGATCAATGGCCAGTCTTTCCTATTGCAGGGGCCCAGTTGCTGCTATAGCACCTCTCTATGATATAGTTAAATTTCTAGACCTAGGCCTATTTTGATAGCTTGCTTTCAATGAGGGAGTTGCTTCACCAATGATATAGTATAACATTTAGGATCACTGAGCTAAATGAAATGTTGCTCATAATTGGTTTTTGTTTCCCTCAGCTGTGATGTCTGCACCGGGCACTAGTACAAACGCCATGTCTATCCTGGACACCATCAGCTCCCTGAACCAAGAGGCAAGTATCCGTGCCGGCGGGGAGAGGGGACTGAAGGCGGCAGCAGAGGACCTGGCGGCAGAGGAGGCTGTGCTTAGGGCTGCGGAGGAGGCAGCGTTTAAGGCCACAGAGGAGGCCATGCTGAATGGCAGCACCGGGGAACAAGACATGAGTCTCGTGGAGGAGGACGAGGAGGCCGAAGCGGCGGAGAAGCAGCCTGAAGAGGGCGAGAAGGCCGCAGTGGATATGTCCAGCACCGAGATAAAGATGGAGGATGTGAGCGAAGAGATGGACATAGACGGAGAGTCGGAGGGCGAGGACGTGAATGGGGAAGAGGAGGTGAAGGGAGAGCAGGTTGAAGAGGAAAAGGATGTTAAAGAGGAGGAGGGCAAGGACAAAAATATGAGCAAATCACCTGCTCAGACTGCAGAGGAGGCTCTGAGCAAGGAGCAGGACCCTAGCAAGACCATTAATGAGAAACAGCGCATCCGACAGAAAGCCAGAGAAAGACTTAAAGAAGGTAGGATTCCTGCTGTGCATTGGTGTGGATGATAGGTAGTCTAATCATTTAAATTACATGAGTAAGACTGCTTAGTGATTTCTTCAGTGTATTGTTGATACTGAATGTGAATGGAGGAGCATGACCATATACTACCTGCTGTTTTAACATAAATAGAGGCCGCGTAAGAGGCATTCATGTTTTTTTTTTCTCTGTATTAGTTCATTTAGGGATGTAACGGTATGAAAATTTAAACTCAACCTCAAAATTATCATGGTTTTCGCTATTATCACGGTATTTTTAAAAGTGTATTCAATTTGTTCAGAAAGCACTGATAGGCCTACACAAGCTGAAATAGTTTCAAAAAGTGTGACAGTGTTTATTATATTACAAAAATGTAGGGAAAAAAACCTTATCAAAAGTGCAACTCTTAACCAGGGATGCTGGAACTAATTTTCACCTGGGAGTGTTTATAGAGGGGGTGCTGGGGGTAAAAAATATTGTTACTGGGTAGATGTGATTCCATTATTCTGGTGCGTTTTAAGGTGGTCTATTGCTGCTGGAGAAGGGCATACCGGTATTTTTGTTCACATTCATAGGCTGATTGCACAAGCGAACCTGGCTGAGCTGAGCATTCTTAATTCATAGCATAATGTTACCGTGGCATTGTGTCTTGTCCCGTTCACTTTTTCCTTGGTCATGTTTAATTGGTTATGTGTTTATAGCTTAACTTACCCTACCATGACTTTGAGTTTGCTATTTCGTTATTTGGATCCAATGAGTGAGGCCCAGTAAGTGTTCAAAATAAAATTTTAGGCTACGGTATTCTTCTGATAACGTGAGTGGAATGGGTAGTGGCTACATGATACAGCACACGTTTTGTGGTGAAAATGTTCCGCCTTTTAAAAGCAGGTGTAGCCTAATCTGAATCGCGGTTAAATCCATTAATTAGACAACAGAATCAGTAGGGGTACCAGTTTTGTTTTATTGTACCAGGCAGGGCTGTCAAAAGCAGGCTCGGATGATGCTGGGAAGGACACGGTGTCCACACCGTGGCAATCAACTGTGATAATTATGATATTTGAAATGAAAACCGTAATTGTTATCGTCAACATTTCTATCGTGGTTCAGGTTTACCATTATACTGGTAATCGTTACATCCCTAAGTTCATATAATTAAATTACACATTATTTAATTAGTTAAATTTATCACACAGGAATAAGTTCTGTTTTAGGGGCTTGTTCATCATCGACATGCATGTAATTACCCCTTAGTCCCTGTGCCCCGATACTGAGAGATGCTTCCTTAAGAATAGAAAAATCAAATGGTTTCTGTGAGTGTCTGACCATGCATCTTTTTTCTAGAATATTCTCTGGAGGATTCCGATCTGGAGGGCCTGAGTGACATCACAGTGAGCTCTGTCCACACCAGTGACCTTTCTTCATTTGAGGGCGAGAGTGATGATGAGCCACAACCGTCCGATTCTACCGAGGAGGGCGAGATCACATCAGAAGGTCATCTGTTTACATGCACTCTTGTAACAATGAATAATATTGATAGAATGCTGACAGTTATTAGCACTTCTTTGTTCTTTGTCTCATTGACCTCGCTGCTTACATTAACAAGCCTTTGGAAATGTATTATCTTATTGTAGACAATTAATCACTTTAAATATTTAATATTTTTTATAAAAATCATTGTCAGGGGACAAGTCCCAAAAGGCAAAAAAACGTTTGCACACCTTGTACGGACAGATGCATTGGAGAAGACCAAAGGTCACCAGTGTAGGAAAGACAGGGAGACAAGTCCCAGAAGTTGACATTTAACCTTTTTTCTGTGTGTGTGTGATGCACAGATGAGAAGGTAGAGAATAAAGAGAAAGACGACACTGAAGACGGCGAGGAGAACAAGGAGCGCAAGCCTGGGGCCCGTCGCCAGGGCTACGTGCACAAACCCTTCCTCTACTCTCGTTACTATAGCGACTCCGATGATGAGGTCACTGTTGAGCAACGTCGGCGGTCTGCAGTAAGTGTAAACAGCATCCCTCGGCTGTTATTATTGAGTTTCTCACGTCACATCCACTTACGACTCATCATATCATAGAAATGTGTATTCATTCCAAACATTTATATTATTGATGGAAAAATGGCCTCTTTTCCATGACTTTGTCCGTAGGCCAAAGACAAAGAAGAGAGGCTGCTGAAACGACAGCAGAACCGTGAACGCTTAGAGGAGAAGAGGAGGAGTAAACAGTCTCAGATGGAGGAGCCAGGTACAGCATTCAAACGACATCTTTCCTCTCCAAATCTCTGTGCTATTCACGCTCTAGGACATGTTAGAAGATGTGTTAGTCTATCGCCTCTAAATGCAGATTTGTGCATACTTATTCCACTTGATACATTTTGTAATGGCATTTCTTTGTGTGGAGAGTTTCTTTTGATGTCTTGTGAAGTGTCTCATGACTTGTCGCTGTGTATGCACTTAATGGCACGCGTCCCCTGAAGATCTGAACGTTCTTTCATTAATCTCATGCAGATGAAAAGAAGGCAGTGGATGACACACCGAGACCCAGGGCCAAAGAGGCTTGCAAGGAGAAGAAAGTGCTGGAGAAGAAAGTGGCCCTCAGCCGGAAACGAAAGAGAGACTCAAGGTGGGTCTGTGTGCTGTTTAGTGTAGGGTTTTATGATGCGTCTACAGACCTCTAAGTGCGCTCTTGGCTATGATGGTTTGCCTGCGTAAGTGATGCCCAACTGGTCATGTTTATCTGTGTAGGAAGGAGGGTGATGCTGGAAACAAAAAGAAGGGAGACACAGAAGGGGATGCCATGAGAAGAGATGTAAGGATTGTCCTCTGTCATACTAACTTGTTGATTTTGTGGTCTTTTCTCAACCTCATTTTCTCAGTCATTTTACTCTCAGTTATTTGTTGTTGTTTTATTCACTTTGGATAGAAGTGTTTGCTAGATGAGTAAACTTATGAGTACATTTTCTTGCAGGACTCTCAGAAGGCAGGCATCTCAAAGAGCCTTTCCTCAAAGTCCACGAGGAAGACCTCTGAGTCGTCTGTGTTGGAGGAGGTCCACAGGAGGAAGAGCGTTAGTGTCTCAGAGGAACCCAGTGAGCCCAGGAAAGTGGTGGACAAAAACCGAACACATTCCTTCATTCTGGACCTGGAGCAGGGGTCCGAGGAGCTGCTCCGACAGAGGACCTCGGGCAAGTTTGACCGGCATTCGCGCAAAGACCAGCACCTCAAGGACCGCAAAGAAAAAGAAAGGGACCGTAGCATGTCCGACGAATCCGCCAAACTCAAGCAGAAGGCCGAGAAGAAAGCAGAGATGCACGGTGACGAGAGCTCACAGAAGGAGGGGGCCGAGGTGAAGGCCACCGCTGAAGACAAAGGGGAAAAGAAGAGCTCAAAATTGAAGGTGGAAAAGAAGACTTTGTCTGTTGGCAGGGAGGCGAGGTCCTCTGTATCCGAGGGGTCCGCTGTCGAGGAAGGGCACAGAGACTCCGGGCCAAAGAAAACTAAAGCCTCAATGACGGAGGCCCTGAAAGACAAAGAGAAGGACAAAGAAAGGACCAAAGGAGAGAAGGCGGCTGGTAAAAGCGATCCCCGACAGCCTCTTTCTCATCCCGATTCCACGGGATCCTCGGAGGAGAGGTCTGATCTGGAGCAGGGGTCGGAGGGGAACAAGAAGAAGGACAAGCTCATAAAGGAGGTACTCAAGCGATCCAAGAGTTTGTCCGAGGTGAAACACGCCGAGAAGCACAGGTCCAGGCACGACAGCAAAGACTCGGACAAGGACAAGGTAAAAGGAGCTTACAGCTCGCCCGAACGACCCCATCTGTCCAAGTCCATCTCTGAGAGTGATGGAGAAGCTCGGCGCAGCAGAGATGCTGAGCCTGGGTCAAAGGGGAAGATGTCCGAGAAGTCAAGGTCCAAGTCGAGAGAGGAGCCGAAATCTCCGATACTGTTCAAACCGGACAAGAAAGTTTCCAGTCAAGATGCTAAGAGCAAAGGCGCTGCTTCAGCCAGTAAAGCGGACTCAACGAAGGAGAAAAAGAAAGATGGGAGCTCAAAAGAGGAGAAGAAACCCTCTGAGGAACATTCCTCTGACAAGTCACAGGAGACCAAGGGCACGAGGAAGGCGAGCGAGAAGAAGGCCAAAGATCCCGAGAAGAAGGGAGAAGCCCAAGGAGAGAGAAGAGGCAGCAAAGCAGCGGACATATCGATGGCTTCCCCTCTTTCGCCAACCACTCCTGAGGCCCCCGTTGCAGAGACGGCCTCTCAGCCCAAAGAGTCGAGTCTGGAGGCAGCGCCTGTTGCGGCTGCAGATGCTCACACAGCCGTCGTTTCTGTCGATGTTTCTGATGATGCTTTTGATGCCCTGAGTGACATCACCCCAGAGCCCAAAGGGGAGGATCTAGCTGCGCGGCTCGCCGAATGTGAGGAGCAGCAGGAGGAGGTGGAGGAAGAGCCCAGGCCACTGCCGGCCGAGGCCGACGCCCTGCTGAGCCTGATGGAGGTGTGCAGCTCGGCGGAGAGAAGGCTTGTGACGGAAACGGAGCCGATACAGGAAGTGATCCCGAGTGCAGGCCTGTCGCTGCAGGACGCGGACATGAAGATGAAGGAAGCAGCCCTCACCCTGCTCTCCATGGACCCTGACATGACGCTGTCGCCCAGTTTGATTGACAGCCACATGGCCTCCGTCGCCACGGAAGCAGTCACTCCTGCTGAAGAAGAAGTCATGCCTTCCCTTGAGTCGGCTGCTGAGGAGTCAGTGGAGGATACCTCTGGAGGTGTTCAGGGAGCTGAAAGTGTCCAACCATCACAGGAAACGCCTGCAGACCAACACACTCCTGGTGAAGGTACCGTGATCCGTCAAAGGCATCACTTTTTTAATACCTCATTCAAGTCCTCACTCATTGAAAGTCTGTTGTGTTTTTGCATGTTAAATTGAATAACCTTTGTGATTTGCAGATGTTTCTGACAGTGCAGCAGCCCTGGTGGAGTCTCCTGTAGTAACTCAAGAAGAGGTCATGCTGAAAGTGAGGACAATGTCTCGATGTTCTACTACATTTATCCTAGCTCTTCTAATCTCTCTTATTACACGGCTCTTCAGAGTGCTGCAGAATGCTCCATTCACATGAATGGGCCTTCCCAATGTTCAGAGGTCTGTTAAACTATATAATGACCGCTGCAAAGTATATAATGACCCCTGTCAATGGTAATGGGTTTTGTGCTTTTGATTCACGTCTTTCATATCTTTCACTCCATCCATCCATGTCTTTCATATCATTCACTCCATCCATTCGCTTATTGCTATGGAATTGAATTGAAAGTGAAAGTCAGCAAGTAAGACGTTGCCATGCAACACCTGAAACTGTCAAGTTCTATTTGTGTGGCAAACTATTTGTTTTCTCAGCGGTAACAAATTTTTTTTAAAAGACCCATTGTGTGAAGTTTCTTTTCTCGTTTTGGCAAGTAGCCGTATAATAAGCGGGATAATGTATTGTCCGCAGAAACAAGTCACTGTTCGTCCTGTCAGAACTTATTTTCTGATGATGACTGGCGGACAACACATTATCTCTTACACATTGATCTCCTGTCACTGTTGTGTGTATTTATGTGGTGTGTGGTGGTGTATAATACAGGATGCAACCCATCTCCTGTCACTGCTGTGTATTTATGTGGTGTTGTATAATACAGGATGCCCCAGCTGAGAAGTCCAGCGAGGAAGAAAAGCCTTGTGCTGCTACAGTGTCCACTGAACCCACAAGTGTTACCTCGCCATCTCAGAACATGGAGGGTATGTTTCTTATCTTTTTTTAGGGATATTAAATACCAGTAATTTCCGAACTATTAGCCGTGGTTTATACATTGACTTTGCAAAATTTCTTCAGCTATGAGGTTAATACACGGAGGAAGTTAATATGGTATTAATATGGTTTTATTTTTTTAACTTGCATAAAACACTGTCCTGTGGTTTATACAAAATGTGGCTAATACACAGGAAATTACTGTATTTATAAGAAATATATTTAAAGAATATTTATATCCCTTATATTATATTCAAGGGATAATTGCAGGCAGTGTCTACTATTCAAATCTACCAATCAACTCCATCAAGAATTCTGTGTTTGTATTGTCATGCCTTTCTGTCACATTTCTAATTAACCACAGATATTTTTTTCTGTGTTCACAGTAGATAATTTGGCTGATCAGAAGGACCAAGAGTCCCAGGCTCCCTCAGTTGTGAGTAAAGACATTTTGACTAAACGTTTGGAGAGATTACCTCAAAAACGCCACTACCTGGTACTTTCCATAACGTGTGTGCTAACCCCATGTATTTATGTCTTTTTTCGAAGGATGTGAAAGCAGAGGAAACCAAATTAAGAGGTAGAGGCAGAAGGGTGTCCAGCCAGACCTTGGCCTCTCCGTCAGAGACCGGTGAGATCTGTGCACCTCAGTATCTTAGCGCTGTAGTGCCACAACAATCACTTCCTCCTCCTGCCACACTTTGGCTAGTGCTTATAATGACTGCACTCTTACCCTCTCGCTGAGGTCTCCACTGCACTGTAGCTTGAATGTTATTCTCTTTCTGTAAGTCGCTTTGGATAAAAGCGTCTGTTGGATGAATAAACGTAATGTAAACAAAGACGGGTCAAATGAAGCCCCTTTCATCTGATTATCCTCTACATCAAACCAGAACAAAGCTTTCGAATGGAGCTCTTCATGCACTATCAGGCACTGAGTGATGTGTCTTTCCTCCATTCTGTTCTGTGCCAAGGCTCAACCTCTACTGTGTCTGACGTTACTGAAGTTAGCCAGCCAGAGGCGAGTGAGACTGAAGGACCCTCCAGCTGTAAAGAAGGTACTCTACAAGCCATTAACAGAACAGCGGAACATGCTTACATTCCAGTGCTATTTTCTTAGTTTGTATATGCTGTGTTGTTCCATGCTATAATGTCTGATTCTCTCTGCGATATCCTAGGAGAGGTTCCTCGTGAGTCTGCAGTGACCGAGGTATGGAGTGTTTCATTGCCATATTAAACGTGTTTGTGTATAATGTGTATAATCCTAGGCAGAGAGACTTTAGGGGCTGTAAAAGTACTGTTTATGTGTTCATAATGGGAGCGCTCTGTGCTGTTTCAATTGAGCAGACTGAAGAAGACCGGACACTAGATGACACCTCTAAACAGGAGGAAGCTTTACAGGACACAAGGACGCGAGATGACTTCTCTAAACAGGAGGAAGCTTTACAGGACACAAGTAAGTCTGAAATGGTAGAGTGATCGTGTAAAGTGGTATTTAAAATGTCATATCTTTTAATTCCATACAATTCAATCAATATGTAACCAAACAGAATTAAACTGAATTGACTATATATTTTATTCATGGTTAATCTTTGTATTTAACGTGACTAATAACGAAATCTTGGACATTTGGACACTTTGCCACATTTCTGATTTGCAGACAATGGTTATCAAATAATCTAAGCTATTCAAGTCAGCCGTGGCCTACTGGTTAGTGCTTCAGACTTGTAACCGGAGGGTTGCTGGTTTGAACCCCGACCAGTAGGCATGGCTGAAGTGCCCTTGAGCAAGGCACCTAACCCCTCACTGCTCCCCGAGCGCCGTTGTTGTTGCAGGCAGCTCACTGCGCCGGGATTAGTATGTGCTTCACCTCACTGTGTGTTGACTGTGTGCTGAGTGTGTTTCATTAATTCACGGATTGGGATAAATGCAGAGACCAAATGTCCCTCACGGGATCAAGAGTGTATATACTTATATACTTATATGTATATATACTTATACGTCAGTATGGAACATATAATGTGTTTGTCATTTAAAAATGTATTTCACTGTTGTAATGTGTGCCATTTAAAACCCCCTTGCATGAATGTAATTGTAGTTCTTAGTCATATGAACTGGATGAATGTAATTGTAGTTCTTAGTCATATGAACTGCATGAATGTAATTGTAGTTCTTAGTCATATGAACTGCATTTTGGTAAGTGTGGAGGTCAGAGTGTAAAGTTAAGTAGTGGAGTCTCTGGTATGACCCTGGTTCATCTCTTGACCTGGCAGGTGTCGCACCCGATGAAACTCCTCAACAAGAGAAAGAACCAGAAGCTGTAAGTACTGATTCCTCAAGCAAGGAGAATGGAGTCCATGCAGCTTTTTATGATGGATGGTCATTTATGCACTTATGCATAGTAGAATGACAAACTGGGTTTAGCATATTAGTTGTTGGGACTGTTTCTCTATGAGCCATTTGATACATTCTCACTGGCGTTCCAGGAAATACCTGAGAAAGTGGAGGTGACGAGAGGAACTCGGAGAGGTCGTCAGGCCAGACTAGTCAAGCAGTCCAGTGAGTAGACTTGTGTGTGTGTGTGTGCTTTATTGTTGCTAATTTGATACCCCTCCCATCCCACATACACACACCAACCTATCTGCTCTCTTGTTGCAGGCAGTGCCTCTCAGTCGGACGGTCAAGAGGAGGAGAGGGGATCGGATGTGTCAGAGATGGTACTTCATTTGCTCTGGCTTCCCTTAATCTGCCTCACGCTGTGTTCCTCTCTCACCTTAGCTCCTGTCCTAACTCCCTTTCTCTCCTTTTCTCAGGATGAAAAATCCGAGGGCAGAGTGACCCGCAGAGGAAGAAGAAGTGCGGTGGCAGCAGCCAAGGACACCAGTAAGATTCATCTCCTTCTGACAACTCCTCATACTGGATTCGGCATTACAAAGCTTTTGTGACTGTGTTCATCCACGGCCACAGTTGGCTTGTGTTGGCTGTAGCCATGTCTGCTCAATAATCGATCTGTGGTTTGATAGGTAAAGCCATGGCAGAGAAGGAGGTCACCACTGACCAGAGCTCTGAGCAACAGGTGGAGGTGAGGGTCACCAAACGCACTGTGAACGTGCAGTGCACATAGTACTGTCTCTGGATTGACTAGAACTGCTGCGACTAGTCGACGTAATCGACAAAGTTGACGCTGATAATTTGTTAACGTAAATATTTTTTTATCAACACAGCATTTACCAGTGAACTAAAACAAGATTTTGGATTTTTGGAGGAAAATGAATTGTTTAATTGTTTAGACTAGATATAAAATAGTCGTTAGTGGCAGTCCTAGTGCTGACTGTCTCTTTGCTTGTCCTCACCTCTTTGCTCGTCTGTTGGTCTGTGCAGGACGCGGAGAGTGAGAAGGCCACCGAGCCTGAAGCTCCACGCCGGGGACGCTCCTCTAAGGCCGCTGCCCAGTGTAAGTCCTCCTCAGCTGTTGAGTGTGTGGCCCAGGACGGGACTAAGTGTATTGTGTGTCTTGCTTCCGCCCCTCATTGATAATGGTAACTGATAATCTGGCGTGCGTCCTGATTTAAAGTCACATGTCCTGTTCTCCTCAACAGCCCCAGAGAGCCAGCAGGAGGAGCAAGGAGGAGAGGAGGGGCAGAAGGAGGTGGGTTTGTCCTCTCCTCCTGTGGAGATGATGGTCATTAGCAATGACTATACTCTATATACGGTCATTGGTCATTAGCCTTTGATGTGGGACATGGGAATCATTTGACCTGCACTATAGATTAGATTCAACTTTATTGTCATTTAGCAGAGGACAGGTACAGAGCCAATGAAATGCAGTTTAGGCCTGGATGAGACTCATTCTAGTGTTTCTACCCATTATTTATCTATTAGCTTTGTTTGTTTATTTGTGTTGTCTATCCAGACTGAGAAGGTTGAGGAGCCAACTGTGCGCAGAGGCAGGCGCTCAGGAGCCCAGGCGAAAGAAGTTGCCGCAGGTAAACACAAACCACTGCACCTCAGTCACTTAACACCGCAGGTAAACACAAACCACTGCACCTCAGTCACTTAACACCGCAGGTAAACACAAACCACTGCACCTCAGTCACTTAACACCGCAGGTAAACACAAACCACTGCACCTCAGTCACTTAACACCGCAGGTAAACACAAACCACTGCACATCAGGCACTTAACACCGCAGGTAAACACTGACCACTGCAGATCAGGCACTTAACAGCGCAGGTAAACACAAACCACTGCACATTAGGCACTTAATAGCGCAGGTAAATGTGGACATCAAATAGTGAGTTACCTCTGTTACGCAGCATGTGCTCTCAAACAGTCCAACAATGTGCAGATATAAGAAGGCCATATGTTGCCTAGTGTGCTTTATCTCCGTAAGACTGGCAGATATCTGTGTTTCTGTTTATAGCTGCTAGAAAACATAAACAGATAACGAAGATAGACTTGTGTTATGCCTTAAGACCTGTACGGATGTAAGATCCTGTTTGACCACGGTTTCATTCAGTTCCACACAGTTTCTAAATGATCTATCATTCTGGAGGGTTTCTAGTGGCTAGATGTCTGTTTGCTTCCAGTGTAGTTTGAAATTGGAGTGCAGTGCGTCTGCTGTAAGTCTGTAATGCATCTGCCCCCACAGGAAGGCCTGGTGGTCTGAAGAGGAAAAGGTCTGAAGAAACAGAGGATTCTGGAGAGGTGAGGGTTTTTTTTAACCTCTAAATAATATCCTCTAATGTTTTATTTTAGAGTATTTTAGACAGTTTTTCCATGTTGCAGGTCACAACATTATGGTCTTTGTGATCACCAGGGCGGTATTCCAGAAAGGAGGTTTAACAAACACTGAGAGAAACTCTAAACTCTAGGTTGTCTGAATCTGTGACAACTAAATCCGAGCTGTCCAAAATGCAGATTTCGAATTAGTTCAATCAGTCTCGTGTTGGTTAACCTAGAGTTGTGCAGGTTCATGGCGAACTTATCAAGACATCATCTATTCAGAGTCGAAACCATGAGTGAATCCGGTGAAACGAAGAGCACCTTATTTTTCAGAGGCGGAGCAGCAAGTCCTCCTCGAGGCTTACGAGGAGGAGAGAGCTGTAATAACAAAAAAGAGCCAAACTTATGTGTCTACCAAGGAACGAGAGCATGTTTGGCAGAGAATAGCTTAACTGACCGTTGTTCAAGTATATTAAAGATTCCACTGAAAAACGGAAGCGCCTTCGCAAAAACTCGTTTGAATAAGACAGGGTATCATGTTGTGGTCTTATCACCCTCTCGCGGTGAATAGCATGGATGATTTATGCTTCTATATCAATCGGACCTTCCTCAAAAAGAAACGCCACTGTGTGACAAAAAGTGCACTTAAATACCCAAACATAACCTGAACATAACCTACCCCCTACCAGGATCAGAGCCTATGTTACCATAGCCTGACCATTTTGGAATTGAAAACTGATGTTTACCGCTCTGGGTTAAGGCAGTAAACCCGCTTTCTGGAATACCCCCCTGAGCTACTTCAGTCCTAGTAAACATGATGACTTTTGTGAGGTAGAGAATAATTTTTAGCAAAGGTAGTTTGTTTTCGTGACTACTCTCAGAATGATTCTCTAAGACCACCCCCAGCATACATGAAGAAAATGAATTTTACGTGTCTTCTCTTGCTCTCTAGCACCCTCTTGTGGACAAGTCGCCCATTTCATATGATTATTTCAGGTCAACTTCACAACAACCAAATCACTAGTGTTCCTGGCATGATTGTGGTTCACCCAGCCCATTTGTTTCAATGCTTTTTGCAACAAGAGACATGTGATCCCCTATTGTAAAAGAGACGATGTGTTTGTGTGTTTGCAGGAGGTGCCTGCTGAGGAGAAGAAGAGCTTAGAAGGAACAGAGTCGTCCTCAGGCCAGGCCCCCCAGGAGAGCACTGGTGAGACTCGAGTCTTGTGATGTCTGCATTTCACTGGGTTCACCGTCCTCGCTATTCCTCGCTGCCTTCATCTGTCGTTGTCTGTGTCCTGCTGTCCCTATCTCTCTCTTCCTATTTCTAACCTGCCTGTTTTTTTTGTTGTTTGTTTGTTTTTGTCTTTTCTCAGCATTGAGTCAGTCTGAAGAGCCCGAGGAGGAGAAGCAGGAGAGCTCGGCAGAAATGAAATCTGATAATGTGAGTTTGATTCCGAGCTAACCCCTCATCTCTTGGTTAGAAATGTATCCCTATATCTTTGGCACAGACCTGAGAATTCTCAGTAAACACATAGCACTGTGGGTGATGCACTTTTCCTGTGTTCTGTTTCTCTCTAAAGACACATTATTTATATTTAGACGCATTATATTTATTAGTGGCATTGGTCATTAATGTTTTGTCTCATTTGAGCTTAGCTCTGTCCACTGTAGTTAATTGGCGCTGCTGAGTGGTAGTGTTTGGTGTCCACACAGGGAGAGGAGTCCGACAAGCCCCAGAAGAAGACCCCTCGTAGGGGAAGGCCACCCAAAGCAGCAGCAGCAGCAGCAGCAGCAAGCGCCGACTCCACGGAAGACGCGGGTGCTCAATGCAGTAGTTTGCATATTTGTTTGTTGATTTGTTTGTTTGACTGGAGCGGTGCAACGGCCTGTGTGTGTTTCATCTACATGTGTCCCTGAAGGCACCTCAGCTGACCGCTTTGTGTGTCCCCCTGCAGACAAGGCAGCGCCAACGCCAACGCCGGACAAAAAAGCCAAGAAGGGGGAGGAGCAGGAGGGAGAGCAGAAAGAGGAGGATGAAGAGGAAGAGGAAGATGGAGGAGAAGAGGAGGCAGAGGCCAAGCCCAGAGCCACGCGCTCTGCAGCCCGTCTGGAGGCGGAGAAGTGAGTCCGACTGGCTGACCATGGGCAACTGCATCTCCGTCGGTCACACGTGTTTACCTTCATAGAAAGCTTTATTTTTACCAAGTCTGAATATCAGATATTGTGTTTCGTTATTTATGCTTTATTGTGTGTGTGTGTGTGTGTGTGATTTGTCACAGGAATAAGCCCAGTAAGCCCTCCACTCGAGCTCTGAGCAAGGTGAAGGAGGATAGCACCCCCAACACACGGTATGTCGATATTACAAGCATTCGTGTTTGTGTGGGTGTTTGTTTATTTAATTTTATTATAGTTTTATGTGGTGTGTGGTTGGGGGCAGGGGGTGATGGGCAATACACACTGAACACCCCTATTCAGGCGGCAAATGTTAAGTGTTTACGTTTCTTTTTGTAGTGGCGCGAAAGGGCAGACAACGGCAGCAGCCAAGGGTGGACGCAAACGGGAAGCCAGTCCTCCAGCTCCACGCACCCGAGGAGCACAGAAACCAGAGGAGCCCCCTGCCAAACGCACCAAGAGATGAAGTGACCTGTGCCAAGCTACAGTAGAGCCAAGGACCCATACACCTGCACATGTCCTCTGAAGACATACATTAATTGCTTTTTAAAAAATTCATTCACCTTTTGTAAATAGTTATTTTTTATTAGATACTTACCCCTGTGAATGATCCGCAGGCCTGTATGGAAGAGGAGAATGAAAGCAGCGTTCCATGGTTAGACTAGGCTTGCACTAACAGCAGTTAAATGTACTCCTGCCTCGTTATAGTTCCTGTCAAAACAGTTCCCCAGGACTGAGGCTGACCCTGATGTGACCCTGATAGAGGCATATCTTCATCAGAGTGGGGAGAGAGAATAACACCAAGTGCCATGAGCCAGAAAGGAGTCTCATTCTGCTTATTGGGAATTACTGTGTTGAAGTGTTTTTAGTGTCATCAATCCAAGACAGGACATGGCAACTACGGCGCGTGTGACGCCACATTCTTTGGTAATATCCTAACAATGTAGTGAAGATCTTGTAATATACAGAGCAAGTCTTAACAAAAAAAACTACCATGTCTGTTTTGACTAGTGTTCCGAGAAAAGAAAACAATCAATTTTTCTTCCAAGTGCTTTTAAAATGTTCTTTTTATCCATTATTCCATCTTGTCATGTTTGACTTGCATATATTCATTCTGTGAATGTAAAAAAAGAATGTAAGCTTTTTCCTTCCGTGTAAAGTTTAGATGTACGATTCTGTGGGTGTTGTTTGGTTTGCGTTTCTGTACGTATTTGAATGGTTTCTGTACGTATTTAAATGGTTTTTGTATTTGAACTTCAGCATTGCTGTACACAGGTGCTGCTGCTCCACATCAGTGTTCTTCACAATAAAATCCCCTGTTTGTATCCACATGGCCATTCCTAATCAGAGACGTTTCAGAAATGCACAACATTACTACTCAGATAAACAAGGTTGGGGAAATCAAAGGCCAGATGATTCAGACAAAAACCAATCATGGGTGTGTGTATATAAAAATAAGAATATATATATATATATATATATATACAGTTAAGAACAAAATTATTCATACCCCCAACAAATATTGATTTAATGTTGATTTTCTCTTAACCAATATTTTTTTTCTGACTGAAAATGACACTGCCACATGCCAATAGGTTGTAAGACAATGTGGTAGAAACATGGAATCAATAAAATAAGCGCTTTTATCTTTTTAAAAAAAATTGTGAAAAATGGCGTGTCCACAATTATTCATACCCTTTTTAAATAATCACTGGAAACATCTTTATTTGCAATCAAAGCTCTCAAAATGGTTCTTGTAATATGTACCAAGCCGCTCCATGTCTCCACAATGATTGTAGACCGCACCTTTTTAGCTGCAATCCGGTTTTTGAGGCAGGAACGATTATTTGCCATCACTCTAGCCTTGTACTCACTTTTTTTGACGGATTGAGGTCTGGACTCTGGCTGGGCCACTCTAAAATATGACATTGTTCTCTGTTAACCATTTCTTGACTTGTTTGGCTGTATGTTTTGGATCATTGTATGGTTTAATGGTCCAATGATGCCTATTGGGGCAGGTCTCTTTGCACACTGCCTGATCATTTCCTCCAGAATCTCAGTGTAGCCTCTTGCTTTAGTGTTACCGTTTACTTTGGGGACGTCACCAGGTCCCCCTGGTTGAAAAACATCCCAATAGAATACTTTTCTAACCCCCACAATTGAAATGGACATGGTGTTATTGGAATATAATGCTTCTTTTTTTAATGCCAATCTCAGGCCATGTCCCTGGGTCAAAAAGAATTCAGCGAAAGCTAAATTCTTTATCCAGGTGCGCCCTTATAAAGGTTTAACTGAGTTGTGCATGTTTGGAGAAGAGAGATCCATGAGGAGTATCCAAGATGACCAAGTCATCCATTTTGAGATGGAGTGAACATATCAACCATCAAAACACCATCCACAATGTGGAGAATAGCTATAGAAATGTATTAGTTTTGGGTGTTTTTCAGACAATGGGACCTGGTGAACTTCTCAAAGTAAACGATAACACTAAAATAAGGGGCAAATTGAGAATTTTGGAGGAGAAGATCAGGCTGTCTGCCAAGAGGCCTGCCCCAATAGGCGGCATTGGACCATTAAACCACACAATGATCCAAAACATACAGCTAAACAAGGCAAGAAATGGTTAACCGAGAGCAATACCATTTTAGAGTGGCCCAGCCATAGTCCAGACCTCAATCCATCAAAAAAAATAAATGCAGAGACCAAATTTCCCTCACGGGATCAAAAGAGTATATATACTATACTATACGGAATAATTTTGGGCACACCATTTTTCATAAAAAAGATGAAAATGCTTCTTTTTTGATTCCATGTTTCTACCACATTGTCTTACAACTGTTTGACATGTGGTAGTGTCATTTTCAGTCAGAACAAACATATCGATAAAGAGAAAATCAACATTAAATCAATATTTGCTAGGAGTATGAATAATTTTGTTCTTAACTGTGTGTGTATATATATATATATGTGTGTGTGTGTGTGTGTATGGTGTGTGTGCGTTTGTTTGAGAGCAAACAGCTAAACATCTCTTTTTTCATTCACTTAGTAAAGTAAAGAAGACCATGAGTATAAAACCCAAGTGGTGATTTTAATACCAAAAAGAAAAACAAAGCGAAATATAACACCAGATTGGTAAAAAATTTTGATATCCAAATTTGAAATCCAAAATGGTTGCTGCTGAAACCCTACATTGAGTAGGCTTTTTACTTGCCCATCTCCTCCGTGTGTATCAGTCACTTTCCACACACCATCAGCTGCTGACTTAGCACTGCCATGCATGAAATAAACAGATGTGAAGTAGGCCTTGTGTTTATGTGGGTGTACATGCATGTGTGTGAGTGTGTGTGTTTACTCCTTTCTACCGCAGAGCTTCGGCTGGCACTTGTCAGTGGAAGAGGCTGAGTGAAAGGCATGGCTGTATATGATGGGCAAATAACAGAGTCTGTTTATAGACGGAGAGAGAGAGGCAATTCATGGCCACTAATGGGGAATGGAGGTGACAAGCTATTAATGATATGGGCCCACGCTGGGCTCGTTAGTGCATTAAGAACATGGAGCGGAGCGCTGCAGCGGGACGCTCGTACTGGAGCCTTCGTGCATTGGAGCCAGCCATGAAAAGGACACCGTGTTCCCCAGGAAAGGGCTTTTTTCCCCCCTTCGTCTTTCCGACCATTCCTGTGGAACGCTAAATCCAATCCTTAAAGATGTTTCTTTCAGGTATTTCCTGCAGATGCAATCCAATCCCTAAATATTAGACTAACACCTCTCTTTTTTCCCCCTCCTACTCCTTCACGGGGCTTGGATCAGCTTTCATGGTGCCACTTACACTGGCAGCCTCACAACGCCCCTTTCAGGTATTGATGGTATTGGAGGAGTCCACGGACGCTCATTTACTTCAGACAGGATGGCCTGACTGAAAACACTCGGTCGGCCTGCTCGATTTCAGGGAGGAGGTCATCATTGGCCACTGGTTGGCGCTACACGCTTTTTTGGTTGTCCTGGAGAAGAGGAGAGATGCAACTGTGACTTCTCAAAACATCAAAGTTCTTCTGCAAGAATAATCTTGTGTGAGTGTGTGAATGTGTGTGTGTGTGTGTGTGTGTGTGTGTGTGTGTGTGTGTGTGAGAGAGAGAGAGAGAGAGAGAGAGAGAGAGAGAGAGAGAATTATGGGTTTAAAGAAGAAAGCAAAGAAGTGGAAAACTTTCCATCCTACCATAAAACAGAAACCTCTTCCTTCCTTCTGAAGAAAACACCTGAAACACACTTTAAATACAGGGTTGTAACATTAAATAACTGGCAAAAGCGGAACTAAGAAAAATCATTTCCATAATTGTTATTTTTAGTAGGTGGAAGGGCTGGGCTGGACTGGGGGTGTCGATGGCACAGCACCTCTGTACTCTTGACTGTAAGTCCGGTAGACCTCCATGTGGGATGTGCTCTACTGGCTGCGTGCCGCTGTTCCCGCTGCTGGCTTCACGTGGAGCGCGTCTGACATTAAACACCTGCACGCCTTTATGTCCCCTGGGTGGACGGCCTGAATGGGAGGCCATTGTAACCTCTGCCAACCCCCTTTAGGCAGGTCCCCAAAGAGGAAAGACCACTCCCTGTCCCTTAAAGAGGCTGAGAGAGAGAGAGGGAGAGAGAGAGAGATACAGGACATCTCTTTACCCTCCAACCAGACAGCCGACTGAGCCAAAAGCTTTTAAATTGTTCTCCATCTTTCCACGTCTTTTTCATTCTGGGCCGGTGGCCATTGCAGACTCCATTTTCCTCTGCCAAACTGTGCTAAAGTACACCATCACATCATTGTGATCTTTTCATTCTCTCGCTCAGCGGGACAGCTGACTTAAAGGGGTGTTACCCTCTGTGTTATCCACATTTGTAGACGCCAGCTTTGCACAGAGCAGGTGCGAGCCATTTACACATGCAAAACAAACTTTAATGGTCCAAGACCTTTATAGGTCCATGAATGCCTTGGCTAACATGGAGTACGTTAAAAAGTAATAGGGTTCCCCTGAGATTTTGCATCCGCTAAAGACTTTAACAAATCAAGGTGATCATGTGTTCCATTGTTGTGCTGTCATCCTCAATATGTATAAGAAAATGTCTGTGCACTTTGGATGGACAGGTTTTTATTCATCAGTATAAGCCCTTGTCTGTTCCACTAACTCCGTCGATCGAAAGCACTTTGTGCTTTGTACTGTGGCATACCTGAACAGACATTTTTAAGAAGCCTCTTTAGACAGTTCCACTGGTGTGGAACAGGCTGTTAAGAACTTGTGTCTCACCGTGGTATGAAAGAGTGCGGAGGAGGAGGAGGAGGAGGAGGAAGCATTGCGTGATTGGGTGCCTGCTCCACGGGTAACCTCCGTTGCGTGCAGAGCTGCATAAGCTGGCCATCATAAATTACGCCGGCACTATCTACACAAATGAATTGGACTGTAACAGCAGGTTATCCTCGGCCCTCCTCACGGGCCCCTGTTAAACAGTCGCCCCGCGCCCCCACGCGCCACGCAGCGCAGAGGTGCCCAGGGGCCAGTAATGTAGCCGATGTTGTGATGAGTTGTTATGAGGAGCCTTCAGAGGGAGGATGTCTACTGTAAGCTCTGCCGCTCTGCCCGAGGACTCTGCTCTGGTTTACATGAGTGTTCAGGAAGCTGCCCTACAGAGCCCAACATTTAGATGGAGTCTCTCGCATGCAAAATAACATTTTCTTTCCCCAAGGAACAAAAGAATGAGAAAATAAGAGTTTTTGAAATGAAAAGGCCCCATCGTTGTCATCCAGACAATTACAAGTCTATTTTTAGAGTGTAGCCTATGTCATCATTTTCCACCCTTTCAAGGTTCAGACATGGGGCTTGAATAAAAGTGGATCTGATGTTTAGTATACCAAAAAAAAGAAATAATACATCATAAAATATTTTGGAGGGAAGGGAATATTCATCGCAAATGACACTTGGCAGTGCCCTTCCCTGCCTTCTCACATCTGAGCACAATTTGACCTGAGATTGTGTGTGTGTGTGTGGGTGTGGGTGTGTGTGTGACAGAGAGAGAGAAAGAAAGAGGGAGAAACAGAGAGACAGGGAGGCACAAAGAGAGAGAGAGAGAGAGAGAGAGAGAGAGAGAGAGAGAGAGAGAGAGAGAAATAGGGAGACAGGGAGACATAGACACAGAGGGCACTGAAAGCCTCCTCATTAACACAGGCACGCAGAGGTTAACAAACCACCAATGCATCAAGCAGAGACAAAGCCAAGCACAAAGATGTTCTCATATACAGCAGTCACGCCTGCCTGATCCATTGTTTAAAAAATATCTTGCCTATACCCTATGTAAAAACGTTTCCTTATAGACATCTCCCATGTTATAGGTAATCTGATATCAAATAATTTATGTTTTCCACAAGTAGCTTTCACTCAGCAGACAGGAGATTATTAGGAAAGTGCTTTTTGTGGAACTGAGCTTCCATATTTTTAAGCCTCTTTACCTGAGCCAGGGCTTCTATGTGTTAGGCATGCAGTATGTTTGAAATGCTGTAAGTAGAGAAATGGTGTTTTGAGCAGTCCAGGGCTCAGTTTATGTTTGTGTGACACTGACCAAATGTGGACATAAAGATAAATGAAGACAGGAGAGGAAACACTTTAATTCATCCGACAATTTCTGACCTTAGGATGCACTTTACTGTCTTGATCTCAGAGGAGTTTTTAAATAGCATCCATTTCACAGCCGACTGTCTGACACACACACACACATGCACACACACGTACGCACGCACACACGCACACATACACACACTCAGACACACCCACGCACATACACACACACACACACACACACACATGCTGTTTCACAGCTTGCTGTCTGACACACATATGCACGCACACACACACACACACACACACACATGCATGCACAGTGAAGCTTTTATTGCGTATCACTTACTATTTATCATGTATTGTCTGGGCTGTGCACCAGGCTGCTGTAACAGTGTTTACGTTTCCCGCCACCTACAATTACTTCCATCCGATTACTCATTACGGCTTGGTTATCAAAACACTGTCTGGCCCCGGGAGTTCTGCTTGACATCATGTTGATAGCCCTGGTGAGTCACCCCATTGTGAATATCTGGTGTAGGAAGAATCTCCTCATCCCTCTCTCTCTCTCTCTCTTCCTCTCTTTCAGTCTCTCTGCCTTCCTCTTTTTCAGTCTCTCTCTCTCTCTCTCTCTCTCTCTCTCTTATTCTGCACAGAAGAGAACCTAGCACAATAAGGGGTAGGAAGAGCTCAACACCTGAGCACATAAAGAGGCTCTTTCAGAGGCGCAGTAGCCATTGAAGTGTGCCAAGTCACACAGGTAGAGTGCTGACAAGCACTTTCACATGGAGCGCTGCGAGGAGGGATTCAAATGAATCACTTGTGAGTGATTAACACAACAATGCAAGTGCATTATATTATACCGCTGGCACAGTACTTAGCTCTTTTTCTCTCCTGTGGATTATTTTTTGTATTCTAAAAAACTGCTTGTTTAGAGTACCTTACAATGGATTTCACAACCTCTTACACAAGTATATACATGCTTGTGCACACCCAAACTGAAGCTCACCACACACAGAGGCAGATAGTCGGTGTGTGATGGTTTTGCAAGTTATTGTGTGCCATTATCCACAGAAGCCAGACTACTGACTGGGAGAACATGCTTTGACACAGCATGTGTTGAAACAATATAGAAATTTTTAGACAGCTGTCTACGACCCCTTAATGCATCTGATACATCTGAAAGACTTAATACATCTGATTATTAAATGTATGGATTTAATCAGAAATATACATTTCAACCAAATAAACAACCAATTAAACATCAACACTGTATGACAATTTATCTGATGAGCTTGTTCAACATTGTAATTTACATGCTGTGGAACAATTGAAGTTTTTCTGAGTGCATGACATTTATTTAAAGGCATCATCAGATTTAAACTGAAAACTGACATTTTCGCTCAATACACATTTGGTAACAGCAGAATGCAAAAGATATCTAATTAGTGCATTGCTTTCTAATAAATCGACTCTGAAATTGAATTTGCACTGCATGGATTGAAGCACCATTTTAAGCTAAAACTCAGTTCATGAAAAATACATTTGACCAGTCAGCCACAAATACGCATGATAATTTCAGACATATTTTAAGTTCACATAATTATAATGTAATTCAAAAGAGACATTATTCTTAGTGTGTAATAGGCTAAAGTTTCGAATAATACCATAAGTCTAAATGTTGAATAATACCATTAGTCTTAAAGGCTAAATACCAGTTGTCTTTATGATCAAGTGATAAATGATTTAATTAAAACGTAAGTAACTTTCTGAAAGATGATAGCCTACACCGTTAACGCATGCATCTGTGATACGAGTTAATTGTTTATACATGTACAATTATTATGACAAAAGTAAAGAATAAACCATAGCAGTCCCTTTAGTAAAGGCCTATTTATTGTATAATAATCTAGACCTTGGGTGCCGTTTGTGACCACTCGGAAAACATTTCTCTTCAGCGGCCGCTAGATGGCCCCTTTCTGCGTCGGCCAATCTCATTTTCAACTGGGAACGCACGTGAAGTGAACTCACGCAAGTGAACTCCTTTAGAACCTTTAAAACAGAGGACAATGATGTTATGGAGTGAAGTGGTTCAAATATTTGTGCGTAAAAAACGCAATTGCATTATTGAATGATGTGAGCAAAATAGAGAAAATCATCCATTTAATAGGGATCAACAGTCAAACAAAGAGAACCAAAGTTGTAATACGGATGTTAGGATAGTTAATCGACTATTTTGTGGTATTTAAGATTAGCTTAAATACTGAGCTAAGAGTGAAAAAGAAAATGATCAATTCAGTATAGTAACCATAATAATTAATTTGAAAATAAGCTTAAAAGCTGTTGTTACTATTATTATTAGCCTACTTCTACTATTATAATTATTATTACACATGGCCGTTACAATAAAGTTTTGCGTATCCAGCTTTGAGTTGCGTTTGTTTCGGCATTTAGAATCCTTATTATTTTCAGAGATTGCCACAGGCTAATTATAATTTTTATTTTTCATACTTTTATTATTGTAGGCTAAACCCTAATATTTGAATTATCTGTTTTGAAAAGTACGTAAAGGCCTATAACGACAGTGAATCATAACAAAAATACCACCCCTCTTTCAGAACCATATATGTTCCTTGAAAAAGATTAAAGATGTGAATTGACAAAATGAGAATTCGAATCTGAATGAAATGCACCAACTGTCAAACTAGTCTTGCAGCTCAAGCTCTAACCATGGCATGTCCTATGTTTTTTATACACATATATAATGTGATCAATGGAATAATACACAAATAGCAGACATCTTCAATACACTGACAACTTTTGAGTACACTGAAAACTGAATTTGGGGAGGGCACGCCTATGAGTCTATAGTTTAGGCTTGACAGACAATGACAGTGCTTATCTGCACAATATATTCATTAATATTAAAGTATAAAAGTGTTAAGACATCCATCTAGTATTTCCACTGTATTATTTCCTGTCACAAGCATGAGCTATGTACAGTTCAATTAAATATAAAAAATTACAGCAGTTAAATACTGACTAAAGCCAAATAACAGAATTAAACCATACACAGCTGTTTCATTCAGTTAATTTTGGGAAATAAATATTTTTGTCTTTTAGCAAATGAAAAGACCCATGCCACAATATACGAGCAATGAACATATAGTCGATAGCATTTGTAATTAATCTGCAAACTGTCGCTACATAATCCTAATTCAGTTGTGGATTACTTACCTTTAAAGAGGTGTGTGTAGATTTTTAAAGAGTTGACTGGTAGTTTCTCGGTGCGTGCTGTTTTACGCAGTCTTATTTATATAGCCTAATACACTTGCCATCAGGGTTAACCTTACATTCAAGTGAGTCATGATTTTCTGAATGACATGTGCAAAAAATGGCTAAATTGCAACGATTTCGGCCGTTCTGTGCACATTCGATGTAATGCGTAAAGTACTCAAAGGCAACGGCTATGTCTACTGCTGCTTTTTAGACTTGCAAGAGGAGTCAAACTAGTAATATGTTGTCACTGTGCGCACTCGCATGATTTACCAACAAAGGGTTAAATCGTCAAGAGACAGATGAATGCCCTGACAGGCTATGGGCTTGTCGTAATTTACAGTGCCCAATGAGAAGCGGCTTCTCATCCTCCTTATCCAATAGGAAATAGTTTGAGAAGGCTGGCAGTCACAGGTGAGATCAGACAGACGAACTGAGTGTAAAGGGACAGGAAACTCGGTAAAGAGAGAACTACTTAGCAGCGACCCCGGAGAAGAAGCATCGCACGGAGGGGAAATCACGCTGTTTTTTTAGCAAAATATCAGGGACGAAATGACATACCGCCCAGCTTTGCGATTCAGAAGCACCACCAAAAGCGGAGTTAAATACGGCTAAATTTGATAGTATATCGTTTTTGTGTTAGGTTTTCCAAGAAAATTGACTTTTGCGTATAAACATGGCCGTTCGCAGCAGTTCGTTGATGCCATTCTCGATTCAAGCAATCTTGAACAAGAAAGAGGACTGTCGACATTTAAAAGATTTGGACGTATGCCTTTCCAAGGCAGCTTGTTGGAAAATATTTGGGGAAATGGACGGCGCACCAGAGGAGATGTCCTCTCCATGTAAAAGTGACGAAGGAGCTTGTATAATGGTTAACCGTAAAAGCTATGACTCTGACTCCGGTCTGAGTGAGGATACTGACAGCAAGACGCTGTCCGCTTGCAAGACCGAGTTGGATCGGGATGGACCGGCCTCAGACGCGCTAGAAGAAAACTTCCAGGACGAAACTGACCAGGAATCCACTGCTGTGGAGAATACGAAGAGTCTTAGTGACTGTGAACTTTCTGCCAATGTCTCGGGTAAGTTTGTGTCTTGGACATGAAAATCATATGAAAGGTTTGACATGTCGAAAGTTCACAGTAAAACTATTTTATGTGCGCAAAAGTAACCTACTTGACTTCATCTTAATGAGTGTACAAAGACACCATTCATTTCACGTATACCATCAAAATCCACCCCATTAAGTTTGATATAAGTGGCCATTTCTTTACATTCATCGCCTTCAACTTGGCCACTCTTTGCTTTCGTTTATCCCATGTCTGATTTATACTTTCTTGAACGTCAAAGCACATGTCTCACGTTTGGTTTACTTTGGTTTAGCCTATTTGGTTTGGTTGACCAAACTACCTAATTTAATACCTTATGTACATATTTTACAGATTCCAACAACTTGGATGAGGGAGGTTGTGAGAAAAGTTCCGATCTGCCCAAACAGCGGAAAAAACGCTCCAGAGCCGCCTTCTCACATGCGCAGGTTTTCGAGCTGGAAAGGCGGTTCAACCACCAGCGGTACTTATCCGGACCTGAAAGAGCAGACCTGGCTGCCTCCTTGAAGCTCACAGAGACCCAGGTTAAAATTTGGTTTCAGAACCGCAGGTACAAAACAAAACGCCGTCAAATGGCTGCCGACCTGTTAGCCTCAGCACCAGCAGCGAAGAAAGTGGCAGTGAAAGTTTTAGTACGGGACGATCAGAGACAATACAACCCTGGAGAACTACTGCGGCCTCCGCTTCTGTCTTTGCAACCTTCTTATTATTACCCATATGCGTACTGCCTGCCAGCATGGACCCTCTCGGCTTGTGCTGGAAACCAGTGAGACAAACATCACCCAGTATTTATTTGAAAGCATGAACTAATACCGCCGTTTGATTGTGAATACAGAGCAACTCTACAGAAGAGGGGAGTAAACGGCAACAAACGTGACATTGGCACTGCCCAAGAACTGTTTTGATGGCTCTTATATCTCCCCAAAGGTTGTGCAGAGCGCGTTTGGCTGGTGATCTTAAGACACTCGTAGGCAGATGTTTCAGAATGTATGGAATGTTATTGGTTAATCGTTCATTGGGGGCTGATGCCCTTGAGTTCCTAGTTGGAAAAACATCAGCTTTCCTAGTGAGGCTGGGAATAGAACAGTAACTGCGTTTTGCTGTCCCCAGTGATAGGGTATAACGGTAAGATTTTCCAGCACTTTCCCTTACCTAGACAGTGTAATCTTCTGCCCAGTGGAATTACGAATTTAAGTGTTTGTTTAATTTGTGTATCTGTACGTGAGCCGTGGCATTAATAAGAATTATGGAGCGTTTATCAAAATGTACTTGTTTCCTAATAGTTCTCGGTTGTTTTGTTTATTGAGAAAAGAAACCAAACATTAAAACATATTAAGATCACAGTGTTTTTTTCTCGTGTTTCTACTTACAAGAAAAAGTCTATATTTATAATCATATACAATATGTTATCAGTTAAATAAATTGTAAAACAAAAAGGTTTAACTTTGAGGGTAAAATATTACATATTATTTAATAGCGAAGATAATAATAATAACAACAACAACAATGATAATAACAATAACAATAATAATAATAATAATAATAATAATACGCAAATATATAAATAATAATACAAATCTTCATTCAAATGTAAATGACCATGATGTGACAGAGAGCGCAAAAAGGTAGGCCCAGGTTACACTGTACGACCATATTATAATTTAAGAGACACTTGGGGTCATGTTTCATCCAATGCCGAGTTTCTGTAGGCTACAATAATTGTATACCGATAGTTGTTTTTATTTACGCTACATGAATTTACTAAGAGGGAGGGGTGAGAGATAAAGAGTCCCTATGCCCTCCTTTCCTATATGAGCTATATATATATTGGCCTTGATGTTCGTCAACAGACTTGATAACAGGCATTTTGCAGGCTTTAGGGGTGGGGCTCAAGACATAGGGCCCAAACCAACCAAACGATATCTGCCGCTTCTCTTTGTGCCCCCCTGTCCGTTCACTGATTGAAATTAAAATCATTGTCATGTTTTATTCAACGGAGTCATAGTTGTTCCTTATCAAAGGATTTATGATGCATGTATATTGATTATACCAAAATACCAGAATAACAGCAACAACAAGTAGAACAACAACGGAATAATAATAATAATAATAATAATAATAATAATAATGAAAATATATACACCACAATGAGTCGCTTTACCTTCACGTGTGGCCACAAGGGTAGGCTAATTGTGTTTGTACAAATATTTCCATATTTCCCTTAGCCTAAATCTATTCTGTGGGCTCAGCGTTATAACAGCGACATATGCACTAAAGAAGCTTGTTAACATGGCTGAATGGTTATTTGCGCTCTCAGGAACACTAACACACCTGACACAATGATTTATGCCCTTCGTTTCAGGAACATTGTCAACTGACAGGAACTTTCGAATGTATGTCAACATGGTGAGGCCTACCGCACTGGGTTACAACCCACTGCGGGAGGAGGCTACCTTCCTAATCGAAACAAATCAAAGTTGCATGTCAGTTAAATTACCTGTTAAGGAAAATTCTCACAGACACCTATTTAACAACTATTTTCACTGAGGTGAATGTTATTGCCTGCTTGTACTTATTAATAAGCCATTCACGGTGATAAACTAAGAGGATGTCCATGCGTAATTTCGTGAGAAATGATAGGCCTTAAACGCTAGAGGGCTAGGCTGGATGTGTAGTAGTCACATTCACGACTTCTGACTTATTTGGAGGTGCATTTAATAACATTTAGAGGTGGAACAAGAACAGTAGATTCGTAAAACTGTATTTCAGTGGCCATTATTTACAGAAAACTGACACACGCATGGTTAGGAGGGCCACAAACAACTGGTCTCCGATTTTTATTTGATGAAACACAGCTCAATAAAACTTTTAAAGATAAAACTGCCAATTGCATATGTTTTGAGTGTACAGGATGCCGGCGGTGTATTAAGAAGCTCTTGTTGAATCGTTCGTCTTACCATGTAACAGCATACTCGCATGACACATAGGCCCATCTGATAACGACCCATGTGAGATATCACCCTAATCTTCGAATATCAAATTCTGATTGCTGAAATGCAAACACTCTCGTTGAAATGTTTGTGAATCAGGCTTATTTTCCATTTTATTTATAACGCCTAATTCAGTTCAATTTATAGGCTATTTTAACCGTTTACGCAGCGCCTTCAGTGTGATGTAGGCCTACCTATCACGTGTACAACACAACGTAGCATTAGTGAACTGGTTTTAGCAGAAATTGGACCACCAAAAGAGTAAAATAGTCCGACTGTCACGTCATCAACTTAATATCATGATTTAATAAAAAAATGTCGTGCGCGTTATAGGTCTAGTTTTACATTATCAGGCCTTATTATAAGAAATGAATAATATTTTATAATTCTTTTCGACGAAAAAATACGTAGCAAACTGCAATAAGGTCCAAAGAGGAGTCTGAATCATGAGGTGTGATTTTTACGACAGGCATTTGATAAATAAGTTGGACATGTAGGCAGTCCAGTGGGCTATTGGGTTTGTGTGTGTGTGTGCGCTGCCGCATAGTCGATGTGGCATGCGTCCTCAAGCTGACAATAACACAAAGGTTAAAGACTGAAGAGAGCGCACAGAAAAGTCCCAACAGTGAACTACTAGTAAGTATGTTGGATGTCATGGATTGGATGCATTGGATTAATAGAAGCGTCGAAAGTGATTTACTGTCGAGCCAATTCTTTACGAATTCCCAACTTTGGAAACCTGAACTTTATAATCAAATACTGAAGATGGAGATATTCTACACTTCAACCAGGCCTACAGAGAAGGATAGAGGGGGGGGGGGGGGTTTGGGGAAACGCATGGTATTAATTAGGCCAAGCTTTATTAATGTAACTTATAATACCAAATAGTCGTTGAGAAAACAAAAAAGAAACACTATTTCCCTTTACCTTACGACATGCCAAATGCAGCATTCAAAACGCGCTAAATGCAGCAGTCAAAACGCGCGCTCACACATATGCTAGAGAGAGAGAGAGAGAGAGAGAGAGAGAGAGATGCAAAAGAACCACACACCCATTCAGTAAAATACAGTGTATTTGTGGGAATATCAAACACTCTTCAGCTCACCTACATTACAAACGTATTGCAGAAAAAATGGTGATGGATCTATTTTTGTCAACTTCACAATTTTGAGGTTGGGTTGGTTATAACAATTTACGCATATGTGCATTTTGCTGTTCAGTGAATTCCTGTATATTTTGGTAATATTGGGGACGTCAAGGGTAATTTCTTTATACACGTTAATAGAGAGGCTCTGACACTCATAATGGTACTTAATCAGTGAAATTATTTTCGCTTGCAAGGAGACATGATCCAGTTGTTGTTCTAGATCACGTTTCAGATTTAATGATAGAAAATTGGCATTTCAGACGCCCGCGATTTTGACACTTAAATCCCTGGGTCACATGTTTCCACCTGCGATGGATAGCCTCACATTCGGCGACATAATTCATTATATCCACGATGGCGGGTTATGAGGCCGCAATTCAATGTCCAGACTCCAAACGCATTAGTAGCCTATACCCCGTGTGGCAAGAGGTGTTCATCCATACAGGTATTAATTGAAACTGCCCTCCTGAATTTTACTTGACAACCTTCCATGTTGCTTAAAAAGGGACGTTCGCCATTGGCTTCCGCATATCAACCAACGACGTGTTTGATAATTCGGCTCGTAAGCGAAGTGAAGTGGCTCTGAAATCGTGGTGAGAAAAGAGAAATTCCGTGTGTTTTATAATACAAAACACATGTATCAATAACCACAGGCCGCACAGCTGTGGAGACGCGGTCTGAAATGGCCAACAGGTGTTCTCGTTCCATCTCCCGTTGACCGTAGCCTACCTAATCATTTAATATATATATATATATATATATATATATATATATATATATATATATATATATATATATATATATATATATATATATATATAAATGATTGCCATCCATCGGCGTTTAAGACATAATAGCCACAAGTAATTAGACTGGCCTACGTCCAACGCAGAGATAACTGCACATTCAGTAGATTAAAATCGTTTTATCCCACTGAATTATCATGTTCTGAAAAATATCTTTAAGTTTATATGTGATCTAAAATCTCCAGTTGTCGTCCACCTATATGTCGACGAGGGCAACGTTCGGTGAACTTTGAAGTGGTTTAATATTTGCAGCGCTGTCTTTGCACATTTCTATACTCACGGAGTAATGGCAGGTTGTGCATTTTTAATAGAATTTCCATTCTGGCAGAGAGGACATTGAGCTGAAGACATTAATGCGCAACACTGAATCAGATTATTCATCCTTAGTCCACACAACATTACACAGGCCTAGGCCTAATGGAAAAAATGACCAAATAAAATCACAATACTGCAATAGGCTACAACTCCTGAGTTTAAATCATAATATAAATGAGGTTTTAAATTCGTTTTGTCTAAATTATTTAGGTTTGTTGGTTAATTGAATCGTAACATGTCATAGAAAACGAGTTCTAAATCAATAACGTAGTCACACATAATGACATGGGCCTCCGTGTATGCCCATGCTAATCAAGGAAATATTGTCATCTCAAGGCATTATGCTACTTAAATGGACACGTAAATGGTCTTCGAAGGCCTGCTTAAGTACATTTTCTAAACTAAAATTTTAAATGTTAGACTTTTATGATGGATGGAAAAGGCCTACGATGAGTGAAGTGTGATACAAAACTTGAACATAAACGTTGTCTATTTTCGATTAGATTTACACCACAACCTTTTCAATAATTTCATTTTTAATGCAATATAGGACATTAACCTTAATTGGCAACGTTATCCTACGTCTCAATTAACGTGTCAAAACGTTGACGGAGTATATAATTAATAGCCTAATCCATAACCGAATATCTTCAAAAGTTTAACTTTTCACAGCAAGATCCAATCTCAGTTTAAATTAAATAATGTTCTACTTTTCTATGGGTTGAATAAAAACATCGCAGCTAGCCTATTTAAAATCTTATTTCATATCATTGTTTGATTTTCTAACAGGATTTGCGCACCAAATGGAAAATACATTTTGAAGCTGGCTTTGGATGTTTTAAGTAAAATACATAGGCTATAAGGCCTCAATATCATTTTGACTGTATGCATTGGGATGAATGAGTAGCCTACTGTATATGTGGGGAACAAAACACTACATTTAAACATTTTTCTCCACATTGCAATATGCAGACAGATCAATCTTTCAAATGGTAGAAAAAACTTGCAGCCAGGTAGCACTTTAACATCCAACCTATAATTGACAAAAGTTACATTCATTATTTATTTCCATTAAACATATTACAGTAAAAAGTAACCTGCCTGCAGTATTTTAGAATATAGCACATTATAGTCAATTTGTATGTAAGTTATTCAATTTATGTACCAAAGACTATCCATGTTATGTGCCTCAACACCTACAGAAACAGACCAAACCAAACCAACTTACTCGGACATTATTATGCATGATCTTGAAGGCAAACTCGTAAAAACGTTCATCATTTGAATTTGTTGATATCTTACCTGATTGTTCCTAAAGTTATCAGAGCTGTGCACATGAGAAAGAGGAGCATGATGTGTTCTTGTCATGTTACTTAGGTCTCACACCAAATGTTTATAGTGGTTGTCGGACATACTTTAATCATATTACAGGAGTGTCTGTAAGAAACTAAAAATCATTTACCTGCAAGGACAACACATGATCGCCCCTATGTGTTACCTTTTGTATGGCATATTTTATATCACAAAAGTTGGAACTTATGAATTATTGGAATTCACTTGTTAGTTAAATTACAATATAAGTGAATGTATACTAATACAATTATTGTTGTATGCTATTAAAAATATTATTGTTTCTTTTACCAAGAAGTTCTTAGTCTCGAGTAGAAACCAATGCATCAATGTGGTTATATTAATGATAACATTATTGAGATGTCTAAAATCTGATGACATATCTCCTTAATGTGCATGCGTGTATCTATGAGTAGGCCTACATTTGTGTACGTGTAAATGTGCAATGGACTGTGGGGGAAGCAGTCTATATTTTCTGATACTGAAATGTAGCTAATGAGCATTTTATCCTCTGTAAAATATTTGTGAACCACCAGACATAAATCACACAGTAGACTTCTTTTTACTTTAAGTTGTCTGTGTCAGTGCCTTTACTTGGACGTTAAAGGACCAATTTCACCCTGACAGTCACCTCCACTTTGCTTTGACAAGTCCAGGTGCAAATTCCTGTCCTCTGGAAGCCAGATGGTTCCTCTATTCTACTCGGTTAACCAGGCAAGGAAACATACTCTTGGATTGAGCTGGTTCCATAATATAGCCATACTGGGATATATATGCTGTTTTTGTTGTCAAAAAATGAAAATGCCACTGGACTTGATAAAACATGGTGCACAACACAAACAAATACACCCAGGGGCTTTAAATAGCCTAATAATGATAATAATAATAACAAAAACGGCAAGGTTTTACAGAAGACGCATTTAGTATAGCCTACACGTCATTGTTTGATCTAGCATTTCGATTTTCACAATGTTTTACTACGCAGGTTGCAGCATAATGTTTGGTAGGCTACAATAAAATACAAATACACATCGCCATGATTTATTCAGGGGCCAAATCAATGTGGTTCACTGATTACAGGGACAATTCAGCGGGAGACTTAAGTAGCCTAGCGCAAAAATATTCAACATAAAACAAGCACACCAAAGTACAAGATTTGATCACGCTTCAGGTGTAGGTTTCAGTTTGATGCCTGCGATAAATGAGCACATAAGAAGAACATCAGGAACACAGGTGTCTACCTCAAACACAAAGAAATCAGTAAAATATACAGACACACGCGCACTCTGAGCAAAACGCCCACTAACCTTTAACCCCCAGTTTCCTAGCGACAGGGACGCGTCACTGGGACTGGTCCATCTGTATCCATCATGTACGCATTTGGATAATTTCGCCTCAGAAGTTTATCGCTCATAGAGTTGACCCTTATGTTCGAACACATCTCCTAGTTACACTCACTAACAACCCCAAAAACACAGATTTTCCACCAAGAGAGACGTGCTATTATTTGGTGCAGATTTCTTGGAACAGTGGTACAAGCCTGGCTGCAGCAAATAAGTGAATATGGCGTCTGGTTGCTTAGCGCTGGCTCAATCTTATTAGCTGTGTTGCTTCACTGACCAACAATCGAAGCAGCTGTTGCTAACTCTAGTTTCAGTAATACATTGTCTTAACTGAATATTTCTATCAACATGTCGGACTCCGAGGAAGAGAGTCAAGACCGACAGCTGAAAATTGTTGTAATCGGGGACGGAGCGTCTGGAAAGGTAGGGGGATTTTCAGATTTGAGAATGATGGTTTAGCTAGCTTGCATAGCTGACGTTGCTAGCTTGCATTGCTAACGTACATAATCAAGTTGATATTAACTGCTAGCCAACTTTGCAGGTCGTCGTTGTTTACCTGGTTTTGTTTGTTAAATACAAGATAAAGGAGACCGATGGGGAAAGAATACCCATTCATGATCAAAGACGTTTACAGAGACCCCATCCTTAACTCATGACAACAGACCATGACAACTTGTAGCGTTCGATAGCTGCTTGCCTCTTGCTGCCTTGTTGTCGATGCGTCCTGCCTGCTAACCACAACAGTGACACAGGACATTGAGTGTATGAGTTAGACAAAGAGGCAGCTCTGTCGCCTGTTATTTCATGGGCGTTTGGGTTCCAGTTTTGCTAATAATAGTTGGAAAGTGTAACATTAGAAAGTAGATTACCGTTACAGCTAGCCTGAGCGTTTATGTTATACAGTAATGTCTATCTATGTCAGAATAGCTGACTAAGCTGATTTGATACATTCTGTACCTCCGCTGACAGGGCAACATCATTGAACATTACTTTTGTATCTTAAGCAGTATGGTTTCCTGATGTGATCTTAGGCACAGGTACATTTGTAGCTAAGTAAATGCCCTTGATATGTGCTCCATAGTTTCATGATGTTGAGTTCTAGAGTCAGTGATCCCATTTGATATTGATCCCAATTTGATACACACACCTCATAACAGACTGAATAACTGAAACGACCTACAGTAGGCTATAATGCTTTTGGTGTTCATGGTAGCTAATTTTTATGTTGCGAAGCAGTTGTGATGAGTTTCATCACTGCTTACACACACACACACACACACACCACCACCACCACCACAGCACACCACACACACACTCGCTCCTACCTAAAACATAGTATGCATTTGAAAAGCTTGCTTTGTAAGCGCTAGGTCTACATGAAACTACAGGTTAAGGCTTGTGAATCTATTAAGAAGCATGTCTTTTGCTGCAGTTGCAAAAAATGAAAATAAACATTCATATTTCCTTTCATATTCATAGTCATGTTGTGGTCATAAAGTTGCCCTAATAAAGTGTATGAATATTTGATATTTTTGTCTTGAAGCTTTGTAGCAATAGGGTATCTTAATCTCTTGTCTCACTCTGTGTGAACCACCTGCCGTAGACACCTGTTGATTACTGTGCAGACTCTTCTTTTAAAGGCAGCAGTGTGGGATTCAAAGACGGTTAGAATACCGGCCTGTATGATTTAGCTTCGCCTGCTTTTGGATGGATCCAAATGTAGACGATGATCGTGTGAGCGGTGGATTTTCTTGTCCGACTCTTTGACTTTTTGTTGATCTCTTATGGTCATCTCCATGATCGATGAGGGGGATTAAGTTAATGTATTTTGAATGGGTATTTATATAGGCCTGTGCCATTTCTAAGGTAATACTGTGTGCTTAATTCTGGCTTGAATCCTTTCTTGAGTAACTGCCTTCTAAACCTATTAATTGTACCTGGGCTTTAATCCGTAGTGCAGGACGGATTTTCCTCTTGGCGTTGCAGTTGTTGTAGGATAGTATTCATCTGGGATAAAGCCAGCATAGGTAGTCTTAAGGGCAGGCATTTTATACTTATGTTTGTATCACTGGGTTAATATTGTGAACTAGGTATGACCTATGCTTTATCAGATCTTTTCCTTAAAATTACGTTATTGTTTATCAGAGGGCTTCCATTGTACTCAGAATAATTTCTCATGTTGACTGTGATTTAATCTTTACAGTAGTGTTTAGTGTAGGCCTGGTATTTGTAAGCAAGTTCTACCTGTTTGGTCAGAGTAAGTAGCTAACATATAATTTGAAAAATAGCTGTATGTAAATTGTTAGCCTAAATAATTGCATTATTTCTTAGCGTTGTCTTGACTACATTATGTGTTGTGTATCATAGTGTGATTTGTGTAACATCCATTTTTAACCCTTGGGGCTATTGTTTTGCCACTTTTTTGACACCAAAACGTATTTTGTTTTTTTACTGTATATATGTCTTTCTTGTCAGTTTTTTTCTACCATTTGTCCACTCCTCACAGTGCTTGACAGGGAGGCTGTGGTCTGGCTCCTCAGCTGCATCTCTGTGTATGAAACAGTAGGAACCATCTTCAGGCTGCTCTAATGAGCTTGACCCCCATCCAGCGAGCACACTTTTTTTTGAAGCATGCACCAATATAAGGCTCTGTATGAAATGAAACATGCCCCAATATGCTCCCATTAAAAAGCCCACAGTATGGTGATCTATGTACTCCAAATGATATGTTATTCCATAGGCTGCCTAGTAAATTCTATGGCAACGGCCGCAGGGCTGCGTCAGCGTTAATGGCAGTGCACCACTGAACCGTGGGTGAGGTATGTTGACTGTTGATTGGCATGAACATTTTTTAGAACATTTTTGGAGTGACCTCAGAGTTGTTTGCATAATTACGACCTATTATAATTCTTATGACATTGTTTATACACTCGGAAGAGGGTTTTGCAAGAGCGTCCTCAGTCCATGGTCGCATTAAACAGCTTGAGATTTATGTCAATATTTTCATGCTCTTTGAGTGAGGAAAGAGAAGTATCACTAAAGACTGACATTGCCTGTGAGCTGTAAGCCCAATAATTCCCACTCATTCCTCTCTTTAACCACAGGATTGAATTGAATTGCTAAGTTATATGCTAGTTTAATTATTAGCCTAAATATTTCACTTGTACAAAGCTTTTTGTAATCTATCTAGGCCTAAATGTGTAATTTAAATGTAAATAAATTTGATTAGGCTAAATAAATGTGTTAATTGTGTATTGAGTTTTGCATACAGAATTTAACGGGGAGGCTGAAGGATTCTGGCATTTTGCAATTTGATTCTGCATCTAGGCCAGTTCCAGAGCTTGTTTTTAAATCACACCATGAAATAGGAAGAGCCGTTTTGGGGTATTCCACTGCGTCCATCAAAACTCGCTAAGCCCTATCTCTTGTGAGCCATGTTTAGCAAAGCAGAGAAGGTTGTCATGACAATGCAGAGCTGTTTCCTTTTGAATTGCTCTTGAAAACCCCCAATGATCAAGTGTGAACACACTGCATCTCTCTGAAGTGCTTTTTGACTTGTTCTGCACTGAGAATTTCTGTTTAAATGCTCCTCCAAAGACTTTCAGACTGCACACAGCGAAGTGAACAAAAATGAATGCATTCAAAGAAATAATGAACACAAAGAAATATAATTTCTCTCCCTGTCCCACACACACACACACACACACACACACACACACACACACACACACACACAGACATGCTCACACAGACATGTCTTTCACTGACACAGTACATTAGCACTACCTCCCCCCATCTTTCTCCACTGCTACCAGGTGTCAGCTCAGTAGTTTGAATACTTTACCTGCTTGTCTGTGTCCGGCTGGGCTGGGGTGGGGAACTGCCCCCCCCCCCCCATTCTAAACGGACCCTGTGACTGACAACTTGTCTGTAATTTCCCCCCTTATTAATGTGAATTTGCTCGGCAAATTGCAATGGGATCAGTTTTTCTTGGCCCATGTGGCGGGCCTTAATCCTGCCTGTGGTTGTCCATTTACAGAGCGCCCACACCAGTTTATGAAAGGCTGTCCACTATGCGAAGTGGAAGCCTTCAAAACTAGCCTGTTTTCCCCGACGATGGGTGAGAAACGCGGAACGTTGGCTGTGCAACTCCTGTCTATAAAGACGCACAGAATTGTTGTTAAACTGCAGGATGATGTGAAACTTTGCAGCTGTTATTTTTTGTCACTTTACTTGTTGTATGTGGCCTAGCCTATCAAAATGATGTGATATTACAAACTTTAATGAGCCTAATAGGCTATGAGAATTAGCCTCAGATGGTGGGAATTTAGGATACTGAGGTAGTGAAATAGTTTCAACCTGCACAAAAGCCTACTCTAATGAAAGTCATTACCTACTTGTAAAATATTAAACATGAATGTTGATTGCTGACCGTTATCCTCCACTGTAATTGAAATAAAACAATCAAGTGATTTGTTTTTTAAATTATTTTATTAAAATGCATCACTGCTGCCTGTAATACGTGACTGTTTGCAGACCCTAAATTGGTATAGGGAGAAACGTGTGCTGTTTGTCTTCTTGCTCACAATTGGCCATTGGCCTTGCCAACAAAAACGGCTGGCTTGTTTTCTGCGTCCCCCGCATTCCTCAGTATGCCGCCTCCTTTTCAGCGGTGACCCCAAATCGCTCCTTCTCCTCTCCCCCCCCCCTCCCGGGATTACGCCAGCGTTTACATGCCCTGCTTACTTCCAGTTGTGTTGTGAAAAAAGAAGGAGTGAGAGGAGAGATGACTACGAAAAGGCAAGAGGGGAAAGCCAGAGCTACTGGAACGCCAAGACAAATGCATCGCTCAGCCAGCGCGAGCATGTGGAATAGCTTTTTGCTGTCCAGGCGAGTTACCCTGGTGTTGTTAAATATTGTTTGGGCTACCAAGATGGCCGCACCTCTCCCTGTTGCGTCAGTGACCTCTGGGCTTTTTTTTTCTCCCCCCCCCCCCCCCCCCCGTCCGTCCGTCCGTCCGTCTTGTTTTTCGTTTTTCATCGGTGGTGATGTCTGCCTGTGCAGGCCGATGTGTTTTCCAGTGAACGTCCAGCCAGCGAGTATTTTGTTAATCGCAGATTAACTAGCTGTATTGATGTTGTCAGGAAGTAGGCCTACTATTTTGTTGGGACTTCTGGTGTCTTTCTGAAGGGGGGGGGGGGTTAAGAAGCATCCCTTTAATTTTTTACTACATTCCATTCCCTGTGGTTGTGGCAGATTTTTAAGAAGAAAAACATGCATTAAATGTTATGGTGTTTAATGGAAGATGGAAGTATTGTCTGTCTTTACCCCATTGGTCTTGTTCACTGTGGCTTTTAAGTGAGCATTACCTGTCACTAGAAGATACCTGTTTTTTTGGTTGCAGCTTCAGCTTAACGTAATTTTTCTGGTTGTGCGGGCAGACCCCGTGTGTCAGTTTTTCTCAGTGTTTATGCAAGCGTACCATTCTAAAGTTAGCTATTAGACATGCAACACTTCATTTTTCTCTCTCCCTCATCCATCAAAGTGAATTAAACTTGGCACATAAACCCTGCACGGCCAATTCCCACGGACTTTGGAATATGAAATGTCATCTTTTTTTTTCGTCTTCTTCTTCTCCGAACTCTCCTCCGTGGGGGAAAACACACAGACAGCATCACACACTTTTGTAGTGTGCGGCAATTACTGAGGTGGGAGCCTGTCTGGACACCTGCTTTTCTAATTGCTGGGGATATTTATCCCCTGCCTGCTGCCCATGTCATTTTCTGGAAAATGTCACAGATGTGGGACTCACCCTCCCACCCAGTGATCCCCACTGTCCCGTCAAACTCCCCGAACAATTTAAATTGGACTGTCGGGAGACACCTTTCTTTTCCTGTCACTCACTCAGAGATGAGACTGTTGGACTGTGTTTACACCTGGTGTTAACATGCGTCTTCTTGGGTGATCCAGTCACGAGTGGACAGCTCTAGGTACAGGTGTGAACACACTTCAAATGCATTGAGGGTGTATTGCGATCAGGTCATTCAGTTCACATTCGGAGGTGGTTTGAGATGCACATGGCCACATTCTCTAAGCAGTATTTACCAGGTCTGTGCGATAATGTGGGTATTAAGTAGGATCATAAATAAAAGTGATGTCTAATGATGATAAGCTTTGAAAATGTTTATATGGATATCAGCTAACAGCTTGTACAGCTTGTGGCTGGTTAAACGCTAATTTAACACATATAATGATTTTGAAATTTGATTGCATGAACAAACCTTGAGCGTGCTCCTTTTCTGACTTAGCAACAGCCAGTCACATCCTTTGATTATGCTGTGTGTCACTAGTGACACCCAAACAACCAATGGTATAGCAGTGGTAGTGTAGTGCAGTCTGCTCGCCACTTGGCACTATGGCTGTTTTTAAAAGTTTGACAAGGTCAGAGCACGCTCTTGTGGAAACTTTGTAGGGTGGTAACCATTTTGACCAAGACCAGAACCGCAATGAACCTGTGTTCTCCAGAGGTAGTTAAAAAGACAAAAGTGCTACCACTGCTGTGGACTTCAATGGAACAAGTTTGGCATAAAATGATGGCAAAAATGTTTGAATAGCTGTGCGCTGTAGAGACCACTATCAGTCAGAGTGTTAATCGAGATTGCAAACAAAGCCAAAGTTAGTTTTTTTTTTTTTTCATTTAAAAAATAGTGTCACTTAGATGCCATTTTTGGCAGTTCTACCGCTAAATATTGATTACCGTAAATTGAGCCCGGCAGCTGTACCAGACCGTGAGGTGTGAGGCTATTTGAGAGGTAAGCAGACGGTTAATGACCCAAACAGAAATATTCATGTAGGCTGAGGGCATGTAGGCTAGAGATTATCAGTTGTTTTAGGCCAATCAGGGGAATATGACTGAAAAATAGTTTTTTTTTTCTTTTTTTGTGTTCTTGTTGTTACATAGACTGTTACCTTAAATGTGTTTTTAATTACTGTGTACAGCTACTGGTTAATAGGCCAAATATGTGATGATACTTTCTTACTTTCTTATAGCCCTAATCCTTAACTTGATGTACAAAGTGTCTATAGACTATTACTCTGAATTGCTCAATATATTACACTATGGAATTGGTGGAACTGCTGAACATTCAGTTGATCTGTGAGTTTGCATGTGTTATGAACGCAGTTTTCACCTTGTCTTTTCCTTAGACGTCTCTGGCCACCAGGTTTGCACAGGAGGCCTTTGGGAAGCAGTACAAACAAACAATAGGCCTGGATTTCTTTCTGAAGAGAATAACCCTGCCAGGTGAGAACACACACACACACACACACACACACATTCAGTTATTTAATTTCATTCAATTATGGTATACATCAAAAATGCAATGACCCACCTCTGAATTTAAGTGAAAAAAGTGTGAGTAATTTCAATCATAAGAACATTCAAATATAAAATTTTAAATAGAAATAAAAGGCAGTCTTGCTTTCTTTCTGGGCTAAATCAATCCGCTGTGGTTCCTCTGGACTGTCCTTTATTTTCCCCACTGTGTTTGTTCACTGAGTGGATCGGATGTTTACTCCCATCACCTCAGAGTTTGGACATGCTAAAGATGTTTTGTTGAAGTTCGCTAAAAGCTTTTTCTCCCCTTCCTCCCTCCTTCTTTGGCTTTTTTAACTCTCACTGGCTGTCTCTGTGGTGTTTGCACTGACAGCCAGACACAGGACTTGTGTGTGTGTGAGTATGAGCGCTTAAATGTGTGTGTGTGTGTGTGTGTGTGAGAATGCCTCTTTCTCGGTGGCTCCTTATTGTGGAGTGTCTGCCTACACTCACTTTTATTCCCTCTGAACGCTCTTCTCTCCAGAATAAACACCTTGGTTTTTTTTCCGTTTCTTTGAAGGCAAAGGACGACGTGCCCAGTTGGCTAAAACCGTGGAGATATCCTCCAGCATAAAAACACTCAGCGGTTTACATTCATATTATTGCTTCCCTTATCCCACCCATCCGCTCCGATTTCAACTGATTGTTGTTTTGAACCACACAAAACGCATATTTGTTTTTTTTATTTGTTTTCAAAGCTGTTGTAAATAAGATCCTTAGACGTTTAAAGTAAATACTTATTTCACTGCCACTATCTTCATAACCTTTATGTCAACCAACCAACTGTGTGGTATTTAGATAAAGTACTTTTAACTGAGATGAGATTTAGATGAGACACTGAGCATAATTCCCTCTGCACAAGTGCATTTGTTAAAATGGTGTAAGTGCTGCTGATCCTAGCTTTAGGACTGTTTGTGACATGAGCGCAGCATTTAAATAGGGACATTTAGATCGTAATCATTTAGAATAACACCGAGCAGGAAGTTGTAGGTACAGTTGTTAGTTCATTCAATGAAAACTTGTTAATTCACTTGAATAGGGTTAGAAATGGCAACCCACACTTTATAGGTAATACACCCAGAAAACAAACAAATACAAAAAAAAAAAAAAAAAATTAATTAAATTTGCATGAAGTTCACACATTTAATCAACATTCATTATTATCTTTTATTGCAACAAATACTTAATCTATGATGGGTATATTTTCCGTTGACTATTAAGGACCCAAATTTCCCTCACAATCTGAATTATAAAATATCGTTCTGTCTTACTTCATCAATGTTTTTTTCCTGCTGGTATTTTTTAGTGGCGACATGGAATGCATTCCGACCATCTGCTGTCATGTAAATGGTCTGACATGTAAACACAATTTAGAAATGACTAATAATTTCCCTGAGGTCTTGTTTTGGAAATGTCTTCAAGCTTTGGGCATTTTTTGCTTGACAATCCTGGAGTACAGTAGTAATATATATTTTTTTACGAAAGCCCTGGCTATTTTTTGACAATTAAAACATACAGAGAAAGGTAGTGACACAGGAAATAACCTATAACTGGCAAGAAAAAAATTGGCATATAAGTTTGACGAACAGCATTTACCTTTTACAGTTCAAGTTGTAGAATAAATAAAACATGGCATAGGCCTGTCTATTCATACAAATACTTTCATGCACTAAAAATTATGAAGACGTGTGTCCACACACACACACACACACACACACACACACACACGTGAAAGCTTCATGTCGAACTCCTGAGGAGTCTTGTTAATGTAGCTTTACATGGGTTCTGTATAGTCTAGATGTAGTCAGTGTGAACCATTTGGATTTCCTTCCTCGGCGAAGTGTGAGTGTCGGGCTCTGCCTGGCCATCCGTGTCCAGGCGCATTTAAAAAAAACCTAAAGCCTGACCACCGCCTGTGAGTGGGCACCTCCGTGCTTAGCCAGCAGGCAGGACACCCCCGGCATGCTGTTTAAAAACGTCTCTGTCAGTTTTAGAAATAAAATAAAAAAATCTATCACTTTTCAAGAGAGAAACTTGCAGTAGTTAAAAATAGTAATAAAGTCTTTTTTACTCCCTCTCGGTTTCTCGCTCCTCTTCAAATAAGAAACGGAGCCTGTTTCACTTTTCCCACCTCTGCTCCACGTCTCTTACTTTGTGTTTAATTATGCCTATTTTTCTTAACACCACATATATTTCCTCTCACTTTCCCTGCCCTGGCATGGCTCAGTACAATGCAAACAGCCGTCCCCAGGCTAAGAAGTGCTCTTTTTTTAAGGGGTGGGGGTGGGGGGGGGGGGGGGGGGGGGGCGTGTGTGACGGGGGTGACGGGGGTGTGGAGTGGAATTGTCCGAATTGCCGAGTTTGAGGATAACATACCTGCAGTGTTCTTCCTACCAAGTCCCCACTGCTGAGTATTCTTGGATGCCGTTCTTGGAGTAGCGGCCCCCTTGCCAGAGAAAAAAAGAACAGTCGAGAGGCCGCGAGATTCATTTTTGATTTATTGTTTCCAATCTCCGCTCACGAGAGGCACGCAGGTAAAAGCTCTGTCTCCTCCGTTCCTGGCGTCTTGAGTCGAGCTCTCTTAACGTTCTTGTCTGCCCACGAGCTCAGCTGAGGTCTGAACTATGACGGGGGAAATGACCTCCGAGTTCCTCAACAAACGTGAAAGGCTCAGAAGGCTCCACATCTGTGTCAGCCCATGTCCGTCCGTTTAACAGTGTCCCTCCTGTCTCCACACAGGCAATCTGAATGTCACTCTGCAGGTGTGGGACATTGGCGGCCAGACGATTGGAGGGAAAATGCTGGACAAGTATATCTACGGTGCTCAGGTATTACTGGTCATTCTCTCACACACACACACACGCATGCATGCACGCACGCACACACACACAGACGGCTCAAACATGCATGCTGGCGCTCGAGATGTGTGGTCCGCTCTTCTTTATTGACCTTTATTTTTGTTCGAGCTCTGAGCATTCTGTGACTGCTTTACAATCTAGCAGTGTTTCCCCAGCAGGCTTGGGGGCTAACAAGCTTCAGTAATAATATTAGTCCACAGGCTTGATGCCAAGTTTATAGGCTAGCTGTTAATGCAGCTTATGTATGAGCCATGGTGAAAACACTCAGTGTGTCAATATATGCCCCGCTATACCAATCTCTCTCTCTGTCTCTCTCTCTCTCACACACACATACACACACTATCTCTCTCTCTCTCTGTCTCTCTCTCTCTCACACACACACACACACTATCTCTCTCTCTCTGTTTCGCTCTCTCACACATACACACACTCTCTCTCTCACACACTATCTCTATCTCTCACACACACACACACCATCTCTCCTCTCTCCTCTTTGTCTTTCAGACTAAACCACTCATTCACTGTTCCATTCTCTCTTTCTCTCTCTACACACACACACACACACACACATACACACACAGTCTGTCAAAGTCTGCCTCCTCTCTTCCCCTCTTCCCTCTTACTCAATATACCTGTCTCAGCCTCTCTCAATCTGCCCTTCTCTTTATTTGTCTCAATTTATCACTCTTTCCCCTGGCTCTGTCCTTGCCTGCCATCTTCCTGTTTTCATTTACGTAGCTCGCAGAGTACGCTTGTCATTCTGAGAATAGTCTGCCCACTCTTCTCATCCATCAAACAGTCCCACAGCTAGCTCTGCTAAGCTACTGAGGCACACTTTAGACATTTATATGCAACTATGTGAGCTCAGTCAGACTCCAAATGGACTGTGTGTGTGTGTGTTTGTGTGTACATTTCCTGTATGGGTGTGCTTGTTTGTTGGAGGTGTGTGAGTGGAGGTGGGGGGTGGTTCGCCCAGGGTCTTCCCTGCCACTCAGGCACTGTGTGTTGGGGCCAATGTGTGTGGAGCCCAGAGTTAAGCAGTCTACTGGCTGGATCGCCGGCTGGCAGCTCAGACTCTAGTGCCCCCTGCTGCCTGCTCCAACTGGCAAAGCAGAAGCATGGCACACCATGAGCTGCCCACCACATCACATCACACTGCTACCACCCAGCGGGAACACACACAACTCGGCCGTCACACACATCGTCGTCGTAAAGCCATCTCGGAATACGGCCTGGCGGAAGAGCCCTGACACACACACACACACAAACACACACACACACTCTGACATCTCAACTAATGAAAAAGAACAGGATTAGAATCCATGTGAAGCTCAGGGAACAGACAACTGACAAAATCCTACAGTGTGATTTGCTTTGGAAAAAATTATTAGTGAAATGTTGTTCAAAACCTGCTTACTCTAAAAGAAAAACACTGTCTGTTCCCATTGGGATACTGACAAAGGTTGAATGAATGAGAGAAACATGGGTAGTTAACTTCTGCATAAATGTGATCATCTCGTCATGTGCGCGTGTGTAGTTATCTCCGGCATAAATGTGATCATCTCGCCATGTGCCCCACTGCCCGTGTGTGTAGTTATCTCCTGCATAAATGTGATCATCTTGTCATGTGCGCGTGTGTAGTTATCTCCTGCATAAATGTGATCATCTCGTCATGTGCGCGTGTGTGTAGTTATCTCCTGCATAAATGTGATCATCTCGTCATGTGCGCGTGTATGAAGTTATCTCCTGCATAAATGTGATCATCTCGTCATGTGCGCGTGTGTGTAGTTATCTCCTGCATAAATGTGATCATCTCGTCATGTGCGCGTGTGTGTTTCTCTGGCAGGGGGTGCTGCTGGTGTATGACATCACTAATTACCAGAGCTTTGAGAACTTGGAAGACTGGTTCGGCATGGTCAAGAAGGGCAGCGAGGAGGCCGATGTGCAGCCGGTGGTGGCGCTGGTGGGCAATAAAAGTAAGTAGGACCCGGCCCAACTACTAGAGTGACATGCTAACAATGCTAAGGGCTAATTATGGGTTTGGTTCCCAGGGAACACACATACTGATGAAAAGGCATATAGTGTACCGTGCTTTCACAAGCTTTACTTGCCCTTGAGACGCATGAGAGTGAGAGAGGACCAAGTCCTCGAGATCCAAGATTGCTTGTAAAGGATCCAGAGTTTTCCCTCCACATACTGCACTTGGTTGAAGAGCATTCATACACTTTAATTAGAACTGTACTTCCCAGGCATGGTCTCTGAATGACAGCTGGCATCCATAGACACTACACTGACTAAAGTGTTGACACAAGCAGTGCAAGTAGCCTGGGATACTTTAGATAATGTTGAACTCATTGCTGCATTTATTACACTGGGTAGCGCTCTTGTCTAGCCATAAACAGGCACCCAGAGTGCTCAAAGATGATCTCCCAGTCTGGATGAGCTTCTTCTAATGGCCTGCATCAGAGCAGGAGCGTTTGTTTGGAGCCGTGAGGCAACAATTGTGTCCATGTGTTAACATACCTTTGCGGTGTGTGGGTCTTAAAAGCTGTCGGTGTGTGTGTGTGTGTGAGTGTGAGTGGGCTTTGAGCAGGCCTTGCGAGTGCGTACCCTGATGTGTGAAGGAGATATGGCGCTTGATTCATGAGAAGCCAGCACCTTGGCAACATCGCGCCCAAACAGAGGGCCTGCAAAAATCAAGACGTCGCGTGGGAGTGATGATTTAACATCCTTAGTGTGTGTGTGTGTGTGTGTGTGTGTGTGTGTGTGTGTGTGTGTGTGTGTGTGTGTGTGTGTGTGTGTGTGTGTGTGTGTGTGTGTGTGTGTGTGTGTGTGTGTGTGTGTGTGTGTGTGTGTGTGAATCTCTCTGAAACACACACACACAGTGAGCATCTCTTATCTCTCTCGTTCTCTTGGCTCTGTCTGAGCATGGCCTGGCCAGCTATGCATCAGCAGACTGAGGCCAGAGGATAAGCAGACTCCTCTCCTCTTTCTCCCTTCTTCCCTCCCTCGCACCATCTTTTTCTCTCCTCCTCCCTCTCCCTCCCTCTCTCCCTGCCGTCACAATAAAGACAATAAAGACTAATAATGACCACTCCCTTCTGTCCGCCAGCCAGCCAGCCAGTGGAGAGGGCAACTGGGAGAATCCCACCACTCCCCACTTCCCCTGAGAGATGCCCCCCCCCCCCCCCCCCACACACACACACACACACACACACTCAAAAACACACACACACACACATACTCTCTCTCTCACAAACTCTACCCAAAGCGCATCTCAGCAGACTGGGTGCGGCAACCTCCTTATGGCCTCTGAACGTTTCCTGGATGAATGCCGACAGCAGACAGGGGTCGTTCAGTTTCTCTCAAAATAATAAATAAATACTTAAAAAATAAATACATGCGTAGATCACTCTCATTGTAGTGAGAGGTTCCAACATTTTGGTTTGATTTATTTCAATAACCTTTTCTCCCAATAGATATCGAGTTTTGGTGTCTCTATATCCATATCATTGTACAGTTATACAATTCAGTCTTTTAAATGTGTTTCTAGATCAATGCTTGTATTTCATTTTAATCATTGGTCAGTCATTGGCTTTTTATTTACTTTCTTTTTAGTACCCTTAGTATCAATTGTGTCCTAAACTGGACACCAGAACCGACTGGGTTTTAGTCCGTACTATTTGTTTAAGTCTCCTCCTCGTCTTTGTGTGTCAGGAAAGCCAAGCCAATGTGATGGACAGGAGATGACCGTGCCTGCTTTGGGAAACGGCGCGCCTGTGTTTTATTTGTGCCTGCGACCCCCACCCAGATCACCCCACTAGGAGCAATCCATTATCTGGCCACGGCTTTGTAAATTCCCAGCGCTCTCTCCCGCTCGCTGCCTTCCTTCAGGAGCCGTGACGAGGGAGCGAGAGACGAGAGAAGGAGAGAGTTAGTCTTTCAGCTATCTTTTGGGAATAGCCCACACAGACATCTCTGTTTTTGCTTCCCCCCCACCCCCCCAGTCGTTGCTGGACCCCCCACCTCATGCGTCCACCCCTGTCCAGTGCCCATGCGGAGAGGCAGCCCTTTCAACTGGTGCATGCATGCCTCGTAGTAGCATTCCCCTCCCCTCCAGTCTCACTGCTCGCTGCCCTCCGCTCCGCTCCGAGGCCGACGGTGAAAAACAAAGTGGCAGAAAAAATAAAATCATGGCATTCTCGGTTGCCACGGTTATGGACTTTTGTTACGTTCCCATGAAGTTCCAAGACGAGACGCAGCGACCTCAGGACCATATTTACAGCAACTGAAATAGAATCGTTGAAGAAAACGCGCGCACACACACACACACACACGATACACGGCAGCTTGGAAAAACAGGCCCGTGGCACAAATGCACAGATTTATGCGCTTCAGAAGGCCGACCCTCTCAGGCTCTTAAACTCGTGCCGTATTTTATTATCGCTGCGCTGCTACCACCCAGCGGGAACACACACAATCCGGCCGTCACACACATCATCGTTGCTGTAAAGCCGTCTCGGATACGGCCTAGCGGAAGAGCCCTGACACACACACACACACACACACCCACACACCAATGCTTGGTGACTGATGGGGACAGAGCCTTCTACACTGTTAACATCTATTTTGTTTTGCTTCTGTTTTTCAAAAACGTGAAAAAGAAGACGTGGATTTCAAAATGGAACAGGGTGTTTTTTTGTTTTGTTTTCTTCTCTCCAAACCACACTGGCATTCTGTTCCTATTTTTTCAATTTTACGAGTGATTTAATTCCACTCATGTCCCTACACGTAGAAAACTGGCATCAAGTCTGCATGGAGATACGGAAAACGATTCCTCTAGATGTTATTCCAGTGCAATGACAACAACTCTGATACTGGATGACTCTGTGGGAGTGTGTCTGTCAGGTGGAGCACTGGCACCGTTACGTGTGTATGTGCCTGTGCATGTGTGTGTGTGTGTGTGCACTTGTGTGCCCATGCGTGTGTTTATATATATATATATATATATATATATAATGTGTGTGTGTGTGTAGGGCCTGGCCCTGGCGACTGAAGCCCTTAGCACGTTCCGTCCCCCTGGTCGGAGCTCTGGGTCCTGGCTGGCCGAGCTGGTTGGTTGGCAGGCTGGTCGGCGGTTTCCTCTCCCCGTTTGGCAGCGGCGGAACAACCCCTCCATTCTTCTGCCGGCCCGAGGTGGCTGCGGCCGGCTAAGTGAGCTCGTTAAGAGCAGAGAGCAGAGCCCCCGTTTGCCCCCCGTACGCCACAACCTGCCCCACCCCACCCACATACCCCCCTCAGCCACCCCCCCTGTTCCCCACATGGCTTTAAGAATGGCCTCGCTTGTAACAATTCACTGAGGAAGTGGGCCAAGGCAGGTTTTAATAAGGGCTTATGCTGCACTGTGTGTGTACAGATGAGGACGTATGGATGTATAGCTACAACTGGCTTGTGTCAGTGCCTTACAGACACGCACATCGTGCTGCTCATAGACATGCAGACTTCATTTTTTTATATTTGCACTCATTCTACACACACACACACACACTTACACACACAAACACACACTCGCACACACGTTTGCTGAGGGGCTGCTTTTCCGGGAACTCCAGGGTAATGGAAGAATGCTAAGCTCTCGGCCTATCTAAACACACTATAACTGTTTATTACAGGGCGATCCTGAGCTATCCTGTATCGCCGAGCAGATCACACTGCAGAAGTGCAGCCAGTGTGTCCGGATAATAATCGAGTACTAGAACACACGGTGACGCATTGGCACACACTCTTGCCAGTTGCCCCAGGCACACAAGAGAGGCCGTATTCTTTTTAAAGAATATACTTGAGGTCCTTGAGGTGATGTATTTCTTATTGTAGTTTCCTGACAAACAAGCAATAGTGTAGCATATGTTTTGACAAGGAGTTTAATTTAACACTCCAAGGCAACTGACCATGGACCGCAGTGTGTGTGTGCGGTGTGTGTGTGTGTGTGTGGTGTGTGTGCATGCAGTATGTTTGTCTGTATATTTAAGTAATTGCTGTAATCTGTTTTCAAATTTTTCATTTTGCTCCAGACTTATTTCTCAAAAAAAGGCCATTAGACTTGCCCTGGCCCCATATAAAAGCGCGCACACACACACACACACACACACACACAGAGAGAGAGAGAGCGCGTTCCCTCCCTGGGTCTGTGGCCTGCGTTGTCTCAGGGGCTCCTGTAGCTCTTGTTTGGGTGACTTAAATGGGTTCAGTTCTCTTAACCCCTCCTCATCACTCATGGCTTTTAGCACACAGGCTCACTCAACCCTCTCTGCTCGCCTCCTCCTCAACATACACACACACACAGACACACACAGACACAGACAAACTGTAGCGCGCGCACACACACACACACACACACACACACACACACACACACACACACACACACACACACTTGGAAGACACACACTCTTTTTGACCCGCATACACACACTTTGGCAGACTATGCTTTTGCATTGGAAGCTGCAGCATTAAGCTGCATTAAACTTGCATTTGCATATGCATAGAAATGGATGGGAAAGGGAGGCACGCGCACGCATAGGCACAGAGCACACACACGCACACGCACACACACAGACACACACACACACACACACACACAGACAGACGCAGTGCACACGCACACAGACGCAGTGCACTCTCATGATATCACTCTCATGATATGTCTCATATAAAACTGTATCTTGCGTTCACTTGCCCTCACATTCATCCCCCACCCCACCCCTCCCTTCAGTTCTCCCCTTCCAGTCCATTTCTTTTTTTTGGCTCGTCGTGGCTGTTGTGTAAAGCAACATATGCGTGTTTGCATTCTGCACGCTACACTGAACACCTCCTCGTCATCTCCCCCCCCCCTCTCTCTCTCTCTCTCTCTCCCTCTCCCTCTAATACTCAGAAGTCTCAATTCATCAGCACCAAAGGGTCCATGCTTTCAGGAGGACCCTGTCTCCTCTCCTCTCCTCACCTCTCCTATACTTCTCTCCCCTCTCCTCTCCTCTCCTGATTCCTCTCCTCTCCTCACCTCTCCTATACTTCTCTCCCCTCTCCTCTCCTCTCCTGATTCCTCCCCTCTCCTCTCCTCTCCTCTCCTGATTCCTCTCCTCTCCTGATTCCTCTCCTCTCCTGACTCTCCTGCTGTTGAGCGTGCTTCCCAGTGTGTTACCTCCCCTGAAGCCCCATCCCCTGAATTTGTTTTTTGGCTGAGGATGGGGAAGGATAAAGATCCTGTGTGAGTATACCCCCCCCCCACCCCCTTCACACACACACACACACTCTAGACGAGGATGCCCCCCCTCTCCCCCCCAGTCTCTAGTCATTTTGTGGTGGGGGGGGGAGAGGGGGCGGTTCTCTGTGCGAGGATGCCCCCCCCAGTCTCTAGGCATTTTGTGGTGGAGGGGGGAGAGGGGGGGGGGGGTCTCTGTGCGAGGATGCCCCCCCCAGTCTCTAGTCTTTTTGCGGCGGGGGGGCTCTCTGTACGAGGATGCCTGGAGGGGCCTAGAGCCCTGAGGAGCTGAATGCACTTCTGTTTTCGGCCCAGCTCCGAAAATGTTTTTCCTGGCTGGACCCACACACACTTAGCTCCTCTTACAACAAACTAAAAGCTCCTAATTGCCCCCGGGGGAGTGACCAGGCCACAATAGACATGTGGTGGACAAAAGCCCAGTCCTGCCTCGGGTCAAACCACCCCTTTCCCTGCCCCCACCCCAGGGGACGGCCTTGAGAGGAGTTTGAGGGCTGTAGGTGTGTTGGACACAGAATACATATACAGGTTTGGGGAGCAACAGTAGGCCTTGTGTTGTAGTTTAGGCATGCAGCCTAGAGTTGCTCATTGCAGTTGCAAAGTAAGACATATGTTTAAATTATCAAAGCCTAAATGATATTACAGGAGTAATTATGACATGTATTTTCTGATGCTGTCAAACTACTTATTGTCTTAAAGCATCTTAAAGCAATACTGTTTGCCACTTTCTGAGGTAGGTTTTGATTTTGATGTTCCCAGCTTAGCTGTGCTGGCTATGCACTATGTAGTTCTGTGGTCCGGGAAGGTACACACTGCGAAACACTTTCACAGCACAACTTTGCAACAATACTGCAAAAAAGAGGCTAGTTTTAAGGTGTTTCATGGCATCATTTTTAGGTTATTAGTTCACTAGACTACAACTATTGAATGCTGCTTTAAACACAGTGATGCTGTAGTGTATTTGTTGTCATCAGTGTACCTCTCAAAGATCAAATCAAAACGGATGAAATGGATATTAATTCAGTGTGCATAAGGAGGTTGGCGGTTCCATGGAGTGTTGGATTTTAGCGATGGAGGAAGAACTATTCATGGGGAACAGGTCAAGCACTATCAACAAAATGGCCGCCTCTCTGAGGCCCTCTCTCCCTCCCTTTCTCCCTCGGTCCCGGCCGCTGCTCCTCAATGCTCTGTGAACGCCAGTGGAAAAGGCCCTCCTTCATCTGAGTCGTGCAGAAAGCAAATATTGGTGCACATGGCGGCAGATGACGGGGCTGCGGCCTGCAACTGCGCTTCTTGTGTGGTACGTCACGGCCCATTTAGTCTCGCTAGGCCTGCGCTACACTACAGCCGACTCTGACATCTTCCACACCCACCACCACCGCTGCCGCCAGTGCTGCTGTGGCTCATGCTTTTGCCGCTGCGCCCACCTGATTCAACTGGGATCCGCACAACTGTGGCCCTGGAGCCCGTCGTCACGCCTGGAGCTGTCAGAGCCATCACACCGTCACACCGGGCGCCCTTGTTCCTCCACGCCCCCCCCTCTCCACGACATGGCTGTGGAGGAATGCTTCCCTTGGTTCCGGATCAGCTGTGTGTGTGTGTGTGTGTGTGTGTGTGTGTGTGTGTGTGTGTGTGTGTGTGTGTGTGTGTGTGTGTGTGTGTGTGTGTGTGTGTGTGTGTGTGTGTGTGTGTGCGCAGTACAACTGTAACCCCCCCACCACCATTCAGATGCCCGAGTTTGTGATGGCGTGTAGAACTCAACGGCCAGGAACCAGGAAGTCCAAAAGTTGCTAAAGCCCTTGTTTTGAATCCTCTCCAGACAATCGCAGAGGTGGAGTGAGGAGGGGTTTTCGTATTGTTGTTGAAGTCTTTTCAGAGGCATTTAACAAGCAGAATGTCTGTCCGCAGCTAATGAGAAAGGCTTGTCACAGATGGAACTGGTCTGTATGTGTTGATGCAGGGGAGGGGGGTAATTAATGGACTAGCTTTACTGGCAGACTTGCCCTGGCTTAGGGTTAGAAAGCACATGTGAAACATTAATAACAACTCACCACTGGTCTCTGCCTCTTTCTTTGAATTGGACAGCTCAAAGGTGTAGCTCAGCTAAAACATTCTTTATTTCCTCAAGCCCCCTTATTAAATCTGGCTCTGATTGTGTTCGCTTTAAAAAAAAATGACCAGGACAAAGAGGGCCAATGAAAATTACAGAGCGCAAGATGCTGACAGAGGAGCCTAGTATGTTAAATGGGGTTTGAATCAGCAAGTAAGAGCATGTTGAATTTGACGTGGCCCTGTGGTTAAGGGGGAGTATATTGAATTGGGTTTGAATCAGGACATTAAGAGCGTGTTGAGTTAGGCAGGAGTTGAGAGAGTGAGCAGAGCAGAGCGGAGCAGAGCAGAACGGAGCGCGCTCCAGGCCTGGCCGGCGGAGCCATGGAGCTGGGCTGGACTGGACCGGGTCGTGCCGCTGGCAAAGCTGCAAACGTCCTCTCGTTTTTTAAGTGGGCCGGCAGAGAGCAGAGGACGTGGGCTGTGAAAGGACCCGCCGCTCGCTCTGTCAGCCGGTCGGTCGGTCGCGCGCTCGCTGCAACTTGGGCGGTCGCTGCAGAACTGGGGCTTTTGTCCGCCTCGTTTTCACAAGTCCTGTGGAACCCGTAAACCCAGCTGGCCGGCCTGCGGCCCCCGTGTTTTACAGGGGGCAGTTAGTGCCATGAGCCCCCACCTCGTAGGTACACACACACACACACACACACATATACACACACATATACACCTACACACTCATACTCATGTTTGAACCACCCCTGCGACTGAAACCAGCTACTGCTGAACGCCCATCGCTTTACATAAGCTCACTGGAGAGGGAGAATATGCTCAATGTTGCTTTACTGGCCCCAGCAGATTCCATTTAAATGTGTGTGTGTGTGTGTGCGCGTGTGTGTGAGCGTATTAGTAACTAGAGTACCCATCCTGGTGGGCAGCTGAAGCCGCATAGGTGAGAGTTCAGCGTGTATCGTCTTTTATGAGGACGTGACCCAGTAAGTGGCTCGTACCATCTTACACACACACACACACACACACACACACACACACACACACACACACACACCTTTGTGTGTCCCATGTGTGAATGTGGTGATTAACACGTGTGAGAAAGTGAAAGTCTGTGTGTGTGTGTGTGTGTGTGTGTAAGAGAAAGTGAGTAGATTTTGTGTGTGTGTAAGAGAAATTGAGTAGATTTTGTGTGTGTGTGTGTGTGTGTGTGTGTGTGTGTGTGTGTGTGTGTGTGTGTGTGTGTGTGTGTGTGTGTGTGTGTGTGTGTGTGTGTGTGTGTGTGTGTGTGTGTGTGTGTGTGTGTGTGTGTGTGTGTGTAAGTGAAAGTGACTGAATTTTGTGTGTGTGCGTGTCTGAGTGAGTTTTGGTGGTGACCGTGTGTGTGTGTGAGTGTGTGTAAAAGTTCACGCGCACGTGTGCTCCTTCTGGCTCTTTGTCGGGTGGAAAGATGAGCCTGTGATCTATGGGCTGTCGACAGAACACTTCTGACCGTGAGGGAACCCCCTTCCCTTGGCACCACGGGCCTATTTGGGCCCACCGCCACACAAAGGCCGCTCTGTGTGTCAGATCCTCCCCCCAGACCTCCCTCACAGGCCCCCACGGCCCTGCCGACGGCAGTCACATGACGTCCCCGCCTTATCGCAACAAGCCTTTCAATCTACAGCTCCACAAGGCTAATGCAGCCACATGCAATTCTATATCTTAGTGCAAATATCATGATAGGACAATTTGTATTTTTTTATTTTACTGTTATTGCTTTTTAAGCCCTTCGGCAGACAACCCCATCTCTATCAGGTTAATAGCTAGCCTTTCTTTCTTTCTCTCTCTCTCTCTCTCTCTCTCTCTCTCTAAGAGCATTGCCTTTTCATCCACACGTTTGCTGTTATGACAGATGGGGTTACATTTTGGTGCTTCACTCCATCCTGATCTGACCCATGCTATGAATCAGGGGTACAGTGTTGTTGCCATGCCTTTAATGCATGGTGAGTCTTTGGAATCATGCCAGTTCATAACTGAGGTGTATATAGCCTATGGAGAAGAAAATGTGAAATATTGATAGAGAAGCCCTGTTTCCTTTTAAAGTAATATATATATTTGTTTTCATTTGCCTTTCAAATGAGCTCGCCGCGAGCGTTAATGACGGTTAATCGCTGTTTGAAGGGGACTGCCGCTTCCCATCACCTGCGCTCGTTTTAACTGCGCGCCCTCGTTGACTCGCCCGGGCTCCAAATCTCTCGCTCCCTAAGATAAACACCCCCGCTGGCTGTAAACAATGTCCAGACTGTTTTTGCTAAACAAGACACTCGCTGCGCTGGCGTCCGTGGCCCGTGCTCCCTCCGGCTTTGGCCCGCTACACTTTCTGAATGGACGCTTGGTGTGCCTGGGACTGGCACGGCTAAAAGCAGGACCCTTCCGAGCACTTCATTTTAACACTTCATCCTGCACTTAAGCTACACTGGCATAATGAACGCAGGAGAGGGGTTTTTCCCCCCCGTCTCTCTCTCTCTCTCTCTTTCTCTCTCTCTTTCTCTCTCTCTCTCTCTTTCTCTCTCTCTCTTTCTCTCTCTCTCTCTCTCTTTCTCTCTCTCTCTCTCTCTCTCTCGGTAATGGAGGGCTCACGGGGTTCCTGTGAGAGGCTCAACAGCGGGCATTCTGTCCTGTTTTGGATTTGAGGCGGGAAGCTCACTTTTTATGACTTGTTTCAAGTCGCTCTTGGAGCAAAAAATGGAAAGCAGCAAACGATCCTTTTGGTTCAGAGTTGGTGGTGCTTTTACGAGCTGCGCTCATGTCATGTTAAACAGTTTGTTTTCATATTGCGCATGATTTTCATGTTATGGTCCCGTTTAATGGGCCAGTGGATGCATAAAAAGTCCAGTCAATGCCGAAATGAATTAGCTTTCGGCGGGGCAAATGCACTGGAATGGCCTTAATGTTGGATGCTGGAAATGGCACTGGTCTAAAACCTCACTTTCAGAAAAACACTTTTCAAATGTGCTTATGCTGCGTATTTGAGGGGCTAAATTGGCTTCAGAGAGCACAGGGGTTTTACTCAGTCATGGCATATATAGACTAATATCCTACCTATTTAAAGGAGCCGCTTCTGCAGAAGAATGTGTTCCTATTCATCACAAAATCTCGTCTCGTCTCGTCTCGTCTCGTCGCATATATGAAACACAAAATAAAAAATAATTGTGAAAATGAGAAAATGTTGTTTTTCCATTCTCAGTAATATAATCTTCGCCCATCCTGTCTATGGTATTCTATTGGGGTTTTGTCTCATTTTTTAATGGTTATTTTGACCATGAATTGAATTTTCCTTGTGTTGTAATGCTTAACGTTATGTTAACTTAACTAATAGTAGTTCATACATTAATTAGCATTGAAATTACCATTCACCATTCACAAGTTAGGATGCTTATTTAGCTTATGGTTTGATGAATTACATTCAATACACTCAACACATACACACATTATGCTTTGCTCAACTAACAGTGTTCATGTCATCACTTGAACATGAACCAAGCATCAAATTCAATACAAATTATAATTATATTGAATTAATGTTGGCTAATGTTACAGACCTATAAACTAAGCATGATTGTATTCCTATGTTATGTTCTATAATCACTGCAGTTCACTGAAAAGCTTAAAGCAACACCAAAGAGTTTTTTGTACCTTAAAATATTGTTTCCAAAATCGTTTCAGTGGTTCATCAACTCGTAACGGTGAACGGCACTTCTGCATTCTCTTCGCGACCCTCTATCGGCTATAACCGCACTATGCAAGTTTGCCAGATCGGGTAGCGGATCTGTAGTTTGATGGAATGAGACATAAGAAACTACAAATTTGACTTGCTTCTGATGTCGCAATACATCATACTTTCATAAAATCATGCAACCTACTCTACCTTGTCTGTAGACCTCGTTATTTCCAAAGCCAGTGCTGGATAAACAAATAGCGTGCGTGCGACAGGAAAAGTGCTTTGGTGTTGCTTTAATAAGAGATTCTAATGACGGAGAATAAGCGTATCTCACTAAGGTTCTATAAGGAGAAATGACTGTTGATTTCTGCATGGCACCAAAGTTTTCCTTTAGCGCACATTTGTTATGGCAGACGTATGTTTACGTGTGCGGACCGTTGTCTTGTGTAAACGTTCGCCACTAAAGCTTCGCCCACCGACCTAATGAGACCTCAGCCCTCATAATGCAACATCCGTCACTCTAATGGAGCAGGAAGGCACTGGGACATCCTCTTAGCATCGGTGTTTACTGTCCACTTCACGCTCGCTTGGGCCTTGCTCTTGATGGAGAGAGGGCTTGGGGGAGCTCAGGAGTTCCCTAACTGCCCCCTCCGCACACACCCACCCACCCTCAACTCTCGTCAGAGAGTGTGGTAACTCCAGTGAACAGGGAGTCCTTTGGGATATATAAAACCCCCTGCAGCTTTCACTTTTGGGGTGTGAACTAAACCTCCCTCATTCTCTCTATTACCCCCCCACCCCCAAAAGAAAAAAAAAATCCCCTGATTCCCCCCCCCCCCCCAACAGTTGTTTGTCTTAAATGAGGCTGGCGGCCATTAACTGTGTTATGTCAAGTTTATTCGTGGGCAGTAACTCGCTCGATTAAATGTTCCACTTCGTCCCCAGCAGTCGGGGCAGGGGAACAAGGCTCGCTGTCACCCCTGATTGTGTGTATATGGTGTGTGTTTTCACGATGTCTGTGGACCACACAGCGCTGCGTTGCAGGGGCCCTGTGGAGATGACCTGTGTGGCTGCATGCATTAGCAGGGAGGAAATAGGTAGATATAATAATATAAATCCATAGTGTTGTGGACTAGACACTACATAAACAAAGGACATAGGGAGAATTGAGAATATATGACAAATCCAATCAAAAATAAATTACAATCAGCCTATAAAGTTTGGGGAAATAATATTTTGCACAAAAATCTTGAATGAAAGTCTATTTTTCTCACATTTTTGTTTGACATTTGCACTCAGAATTGAAGGCATCAAAACATTCCCATTTTCAAAACACCCTGATACAGGTATATTCACCCCCCCCCCCTCCTCCTGTCTGTCTATCAAGTGAAAAGAATGGACCCTTAGCAAGGAATATTCAGCTGATTTTTCTCCCCTCGAATGCCAGGCCGACATGGCGGCGCCTAGAATAAACAGGCCTGGTGACGGGGGCGAGGTAGAGCCATCGGTCTCGCCGCGGGTAAACGATCCGTCACGCTATCTCCCCACTGCTCACACATAAACAGTTTATTTTGTGTTTGCGCCGCGCTTCCTGGGACCAGCTAGCGCGGCATACAGTTTGTCAGCCACTGAGAGAAACCAGATCGTCAGCAGAAGATTGAGTCTGACTGATAAGTGTGAAGGGGGCTGCATTCACTGGAAATGAGACCGAGGAAGACGGGAGGGGGTTAGTGGTAGTAGTGGTGGTGAGGGGGGTCGGGGGGGGGGGGAGTGACGACTCTTAAAAGTGCAGGATTAGGGACACATCCGCCCCAGCCGCTCCTCCTTGCGCTCGGAAGATGCGTTTAGATTAGATTTGGGACTGTCTCGCCTCATCATGCAATGTGTGTCAGTAAGCGTTTTGGTGTTCAAAGCTGTTTGTGGTGTAGGCTTGGCAGTGGGCCCATGGAGTCTTTATGGGCTAAATTGTGTGTTGACATGTAGCCTCTTACTGTATGCGTTGGCTGGTCTGTGGCAATTTCATTCAATGCGCTGCGCCTGAGGCTTTGTGCTTACTTGCTCACATCTATGAATGAACAAAACCCTCCACGGTCCGTTAACCCACTTGCTCGTAAAGTGCATGTTTGAACCAGACATGAAAACAACAACAACAACCCACGAAAAAAAAACCTAGACCAGGAAAAAAAAAAAAAAACGAATGCAGGGGTTTGTTTCCCGGAGTTTGAACATACCTTAACCCCACGTTTGTTTTCATACATCACTACTGTGTCGGGGAGGACTGTCAAACGTTCACTGGCTCTTCAGGTCTCCTGGCCTCCCTTGTTTTCGCGTGGGCCCAGTGAGCGGCAACGTGATAACTTCTACTCTCCAGGCGACGGGCAGAGCTAGAGCAGAATAACATATGCCTATTCTCCCGTGTCACAGCGCCCGTCGAAAGCACACATGGAGAGACGTCGGCGTGGCTGCGCCACTGGCTAGCGCGGTAACAATAGCTGTGTAAAAATATTGCTCTAAAGTCACACATTACTGCATTGTTATTTGTAATGAATGAGGACTTGTCAGACATTCCTGCCTTGCAGAATGGTCAACACAACCTGCGGTTTCCCGTTTCGCCAGACTCAAAGCAGAAATAAGCTTGACTTCTGGACCTCAACTTTATGCTGAGGCATAAGTTGCCTATAAAGCGACCCGATTTAGCAACACTGATATCACTGCCCTATTTCATCGTTATTGCACTTTTCAGCCATTGGTGTCCTTTTCACCTACTATTTTCCATTTCTTTTTGTGTCTGTGTGTCTTTTCTTGTTTGTCGGTGTGTGTTTGTGTGTGTGTGTGTGTATCTGTATCCACTGAGGCTATGCGTTGTATCCTGACCAGACTAGGCTTTCCCCTCCCAGACCACTCTGGCCCGAGCTCATCAGTGAGAGGTTTACGCTATCAGCCCTGACGAGCCCCTGCTCTCTCGGCACGCTGTGTTAATGTTGGCTAATCTGCCCCTGACAGGTGATTGATAACCCTGCCCAAGTGTGCAGGATCCAAAGGATTAGCGGCCGTTTACCTCTTGGTAGCGTGCGGGGAGCTGCCATGCTCAATTACAGGAATTAATAACCAGCGGACGGTGCTGGGACACTTGTGTTTATGCACACAGAGAGAGAGAGGTTAGATGTGGTCTTCTCCTAAATGTATGGGCTAGGCGTATCTGGGTGTGAGAACCTTAATATCTCTTCTAAAGGAAACTAGTTATTTTAGGTTTTAGTGTTGCACGGAAAGAGGCTGAGGCTGCAGGACTACCTTTTCATTTTGCGTGGGTGTGTGTGTGTCTGTGTGATATATGTAGAACTGATCACATACACATGCACACACACACACACACACACACACACACACACACACACACACACACAGACATACACACAGACACACTCATACCAGGGGGCATGAGAACAGGGTAAACAACGACAGTAAGACAGCAAGAATGATCTGACAGACAAAGAGGAACTGGGCAGCAGGGTAGGGTAGAAACGCTACACCGCGCATACAGTCGTCAAACTCCCCCGGCTCCCAAACACACATATGTACTGGATACTGGGTGTGGCCAGGCCTCCTCACAAAAGCCAGGAAAGGGAGAAGGAAGCTATTGCTTACGACCTCCAGATGACCTCCCCCCCTGACCCTCAGATGACCCTGCCGTAACATCGCTCTGTGTGTGTTTGTGTCTGTGTTTGTGCTTGAGTGTGTGGGAGTGAGCGTCTGGTGCCACTCTGCAGCCCTCATAACAGAACAGCAGAGCGTTCCGCTGTCATTATGCCCCCCCCCCCACCCCACCCCCCACTAAATCTACCCCCACTCCACTGCACTGATTTGGTTCTTGGTTCCAGGATGTATTGACAAGCAAATCTTCATTTGCAGTGTTACAAACATGGATTGTGTGTGTGTGTGTGTGCGTGTGTGTGTGTGTGTGTGTGTGTGTGTGTGTGTGTGTGTGAGTGATGTGTTTACACTTTCAAACTGTCTCCTGGCTTCTCCACATTGTCTCTGGCCCATGGTCTCCGCTGGGCTTCAGAGCCCCTGTGCGGGTCAGTGAGAGGGTAAAGCGTAAAGGTGTATGCCTGCAGGGAAGTGCTGTCCCATCTCTCTATAGACTGAAGAAGTGGAGCTGGTAGGGTGGGGTGGGGTGGGGTGTGGGACCGTAATCTTAGCTGAGACGTGGGCCCCCCGTCAAGCAGTCAGTCCAAGCAGTGTAGCCATTGATGGGTGGTTAGTCCCATTGTCTGACACTGTCTGCCATTGAGACCCATCTCAGTGTAGCATTGTTTACATGCTCTAGCTCTCTTTCTCTGGAATGTATTTAAAGTGTGTAATATGTCCACTAGGTCTTTGGAGTTGGAAATATGCGTCTTCCTTCAGGGGCTCGCTTGTCAGTATAACAAACTTTTCTAACTTGCTGTGTCTGAAGTGTGTCTTGTGCATCTGTGATCTAAACTGTAGGCTTGTCAGAGGATTCTTCATTGCTGTCAGGGCTCGACATTAGTGGTTGCCCGGTTGCCCTTGGCTATCAAATTGTTAAGTGGCAACCGAAACCTCATGCCTGGTTGCCAAGCTGGCAACCACTTTTAACCACTTTTAAAAGTTAATGTTGAGCCCTGCTTGCTGCTGTTACCATGTGTTGCCTCTTGAGGGGGCGCAGTGTTAATGATTGAAACGGATTCCTCATGAATCGGTTCTCTTCCCAGCTGATCTGGAGCACATGCGGACGGTGAAGGTGGACAAGCACCAGCGCTTCTGCCAAGAGAACGGTCTGGTCAGCCATTTTGTGTCTGCAAAAACGGGGGATTCTGTGAGTATTTCACCCACTCGATGTGAATCATTTCCTTCATCATCCGTCATCTTCACTGACACCGCAGGATGCCGGATCCAGAGATAATAGACTAGCGAAAAACACCCAATTCATGCTATGATTAATTGTTTCTAAGGAGAAGGTATTCAGCAGATGCTTTTGTCCGAAGTGGCTTACAAATTATTCACTGTGTCATTCACTGCACATACTGCAACGATATATATTTATTAGATAGAATGATGCATTTGTTTTACCCATGATTCCTATTTGTAATTGTTTTACTATTTTTATTTATTGGGGGGGGGGGGTTGCTTTGTTTAATCAACTGGGACCTGAGTACTAAATGTCGCTTCTACATGAAAATGTAGGAGTGACAATAAAGCTTCTTAAAAATAAGAAATTTTAAAATTATATGATAATGAATTGAAATATAATAATACCAAAGACCAAATGTACTTTTTAAAACTACCAAAACTACTTTTGAAGTGGCTTTTTAAGTGTGTCTGCCTGCTGCACCTGATCCTATCTTGTTACCTGCGTCTGTTCCAGGTATATCTATGTTTCCAGAGATTGGCAGCAGAAATTTTAGGTGTGAAGCTCAACAAGGCTGAGATTGAACAGTCTCAGGTGAGTCCTTGCGTCTCACCTATCACATGTACTCCTGTGAAGTAAAGGGAACACTATGGGTAGTACACCCCTTGGTGAGACGGTGAGAGAAGTCCTGGAAGATCTGGCCTGATCTGACATCTCACCCTGGAAACAACACATTATGAACTCCAGGTGGGGTCAGGCTTTGGCTTTGGCGTTATCTGTGGACTCGCATCGCCGGTGATCTGGAAGGAAACAGACCTGATCAGGCGAGCGATAAGTTCTCCAGTGAACCCACTGGCTCTCTCCCTCTCTCCCCTTCTGTGGGCCTCCTGCTGTACGCCTCCTCTCACGAGTGTGCCTGCGTGCATGTCTCACTACCAGCCCTGCTGTGTGTCCGCTGGTGCTCCGCTGATGCAGTCTGAGCAGCCTGACCTGCCGGGCCTCCAACACACCCTTCACCAGAGGTAGAGGTCTCGGGTCAGCCCAAAGGGTGGTGGTGGAGCAGAGGGACGAGAGCAGGCTCCGACAGGGACCCTCTGATTTATTTTGGGCTTATCTGCTGCCTCAGCAGGCCGAGACCCACCGGCCCACCACCCTCCACATCCACCTCCAACCTCTCCCACCTCAGGCTGGCCCAGGAGAGCGAGCGGTGGGATTAGAGGGTGAGGGGCTCCCACGCAGGCATTAATCCTGCGTCTGATACGGCCTTCTGGTGACAAGCAGGCTAGGGAGGCAGAGTCGGGAGACATGGGAGAGACCAGGGCCCTGACCCCCACAGGGATGGATCTGCACTGATGGGCAATGTATACACACACACACACACACACACACACACACACTCTCAATCTCTCACACACACTCAATCTCTCACACACATATGCACACTCACATGCTCTTTCTGTCTCTCACACAGCCACTATCACACATACACACACAAACACTCACACACAGTCCCTTTTTCTCACACACACACACACACACACACTGGATGGGTTGGGGATGTGTGGGGGTGCGAGGTGACCTCTGTCCTCACTCCATCAGCCTCTGTGATGGCCGTCTCAAATAAAAGCAAGTGCTTTAATCCCACCTAAACACACAGAGAGAGTGGGCTTGCCTGATCCCTCAGACTGGACAGCAGTCTCCTCACTGACAAAGATCCCCAAAGGAAGGGCCATATGCAAAAAGGCCGGTGGAGCTTCCCGAGAGAGAAGTAAGGAGGAAGAGGGTAGATACGGGTCCCAACCAGAGCATGGACGTTAAAGTGCGTTCGGAAAGACCTTGCTTCCTCAGTCATAGGGTAAATATTGGAACTACTTCCGAATAGGAGGTTATCGCAGCAAAAGTCTGTTGGAGTCCACAGCACTCCAAAGCACTCAGTGCTGCTCTTCCACAGTGCATCATTTCTCTGTGTTGCACAGACAGATGAGGAGGGCCCAGTGTGTGCTAGACTTGTCAGTTTTAGCTGAGTGAGAGTACTGAGTGTGTGTGTGTGTGTGTGCGTGTGTATATGTGTGGGGGGTTGTTTAGCTAAAGTCTCATTAAGCGACGTGAAGTTTGGAGAGCTTTACATGGAGGTCCTGACCTCCGCGAGCTGATAGCGTCGGCCTGGGAGCCCACTCCATCACGAGTGTCTGTCTGGGGCCAGGGAGAGGTGGGGGTGTGTCTCAGATAGAGGGGTCTGGCCGATTGGTCAGACGATGGACGACACGCTTGGGCAGCACATTCATTTTTCAGCCCCTTCTACTACAGTACATGCTCACGCACGTGTCCTGTCTGTATACATACAGAGGCACTGTCCAGGTTCACTAATAGTTATGTGTAACACTTGTTTTAATTATTCTATTGTTTTCTTTTCTTTTGAACTCTCCTTGTTTTTGTCTTCTCGTTTGTTATATTCTTAATTTCTCATGTGTTGTTCATCAGTGTCACTTCACTGTCCATTCAGTATTACTTTTCATCATTCATCAGCCTCTCTGTCTCTCCCTCCCTCTGTTCCCAACCTTCACTGTCTTGTTTTCTGTCGGTCTTCCTCTTGCCCCTGTCGGATCCTCTGGGCAGAGGATTGTAAAAGCTGAGCTGGTGGACTATCCCCAGGACGAAGGGCCTATTCCTCAGGAGTCTACTCAGAGCAAAATCTGCTCTGTTCAGTAGTGGGAAGTATGTGCCAACCAAAGCAGCTAGCAACTCCTGTAGCTTCCTGTGTTTGGAGCTATCAACTCCTGTAGCTTCCTGTGTTTGGAGCTAGCAACTCCTGTAGCTTCCTGTGTTTGGAGCTAGCAACTCCTGTAGCTTCCTCAAGCTTCCTGTGTTTGAAGCTAGCAACACCTGTAGGTTCCTCATTGACGACCAATACAAGCTTCTTGTTCAAATATACATTTTAGATACTGGTCTTTAGTTGTAGCTATAGTTTGTGTTTCATTGAGTTCAGGAAATGAATGGAATAATTATACTGCCAGGTAGAAAAAAAAATGAGAATATGAATATAAATATTTATTGAGTTTGGAGTAGTTTTACCATGGCCTTTAAGTATAGTTGATTCCAGTAAGCAGTCTGTGTCAGCACTTTTTCATTTAACCATTTGAGTTGAAACTTATTTGACACAGACAAAATTTAAACTAAAAACATAACATTCCTCCAACATGTTCAATACATAAATATCAGTCTTGCATACTCCTACACTCAATTCAGTCATCCAAATGTGCATATTGCGTGCTATTAAGATCATGCAACTGGGTGGAGGCATGTAGACTATTTGGATTTAAGTGTTTAGCATGATGCGCGTGAGAAGACGGATGTGGAGGAAGCGGAGGTCTTTACTCCGTGAGGTATTGCACACACGCGTGCCACTAATGGAGGTTTGTAGCAGCAGACTGTGAACACACTGTATAAACTATGCGAAGGCACAAGATGAATAGTCAATTATAGACACAGCTCTCTGATGCTTTTTCTCCTGTCTCTCTGTCTCTCTTTGTGTGTGTGTGTGTGTGTGTGTGTGTGTGTGTGTGTGTGTGTGTGTGTGTGTGTGTGTGTGTGTGTGTGTGTGTCTCCAGAGAGTGGTGAAGGCAGACATTGTGAACTACAGTCAGGAGCCCATGGCCAGGACGGTCAACCCCCCACGCAGTTCCATGTGCACGATACAGTGACCCCTACCTACACCCCCCCGACCCCCCCCCCCCCCCCCCCAGCTCCTTCTCCTCTTCTGTCTTCTCCGTGTGGCTGATGGAACCCCTCACACACACACACACACACACACACACACTCCTTTTCTCTTCACCTCCGTTACAGGCCAGCTACACAAATCAACTACGGCAGCCAGGCCCTCTACCGGGCTGCTCCCACAGACTGGCTCTAAGCCACATTCACAGACCATAGGCACGCAGGCATGCAGACACACACACACACACACACACACTCACGGGCACACACACACGCACACACACACACATGCAGTCACAGGCACACACACACATGCACAAACGCGCGCGCACACGTACGCAGACAAGCACGCACGCACGCACGCACACACACACACACACACACACACACACATACCCACAGACAACAGACACAGATACCTGAGCAGACAACACCCAACTTCTCTTTTCTCGCTTGTTGTTTTTTCGGTCAAGCGTACTTTAACACCTACATGCACGTACACAGACACTTGCATCCATGTACACAAAGGCACACCTAAGCACACACAAACATTTCCGAGCTTACAGACCCACTCTTCATCAAACATCATGCCACACGTGTGTGAACATGTCTTCAGACAGGCACAGAAGACAATAAAACAGTGTTTTATTTTTGAGGAGTTTGCAGGAGATTTGTGGGGAACAAGCACTACTAATGTGAAGATTTTACTCTGTGATCCGCAAATTACTCAAAATCTTTAAAAAGGAACAAGGTAACTTTTGACAGTGCAGCATAATCCAGTCTACACACTATTTACTTATCCCCTTTCACCACCACAAAAAACGAGTCTTCTCAATGGGGAAGTACCAAGTGTTCACTAAATGTATGATACATATACAGTCCATCAAAATGCAAGATTGCTGTTCTCTCTTGTATCAAACGTTGGTTCATCTTAGCAGAAGTGGAAAGCAAATACTATGTACAACATAGTTTCATAAAAATTAAACATCAACCATTTGGAAAGTAGAATTTTTTTCCATCCCGAACCACTGTTGATCAATGACCGTTGATGTTTACATATAGAAATCATCTATATTTTTGGCTGTTGGAAGGATAGATTAACTGCCTTCCTGGTACTATTATGTCACCTATGATCCTTCTATTTTAGCTAGTGCAGTAGCGATGTCTGGGGACCTGGCCGTTCTAGTGTCCATCACCTGTACTAGGGCTGACTGCATGTCCGTAATCCCTCCCTCAGCGGCTAGGTTGCCGAGGTAGGGTTTCCTCCGTAGACTCGGTTCAGCCTCGGAGGGTGAGAGGGGAACATGGCTGCTGTGAATGACTTGACTTCAGTAGAAGTTCTGCCTCGGTGGTAGGCTACTCCAAAACTGGGTGTGTGCATGGAGATCCATTCAGTTATTTCTTATATATTTGTTTTAATATAATGAAGGAAAATGTGTTTGTTTGTTTATTTTATTTTTTAGTGCTTTCATTTGCCAATTAGTGCATTTAAAAAATAGCATTTATTTTAAAGCTGGATAGTTATTTGTTGTTTTTTTTCCTTTAAAATAAAGAAAAAATATATAAAATTTGTATTTCTATCGTCAACAGGTATTTCATAAAATCTGCTTGGATGTAAAGTTGTGTTAAAAGGTGTCACATCTCATCATGAATGTTGACTTTTGAGAATGAGCAGTCACCTAATGTGAGAAGCACCTTGTGGGAATCATATAATGTAACGTAAGATGCAATGAAAGTATTAAACTAGAACACTTTGACTGAGATGCTCTAGTCTTTGGATGTGTGTGTAGAAGACAAGGCTGCAGTGAAGAACGGCTGTGACATGAAATGCTTTACGGTTCTTCCTGTACCTCAAAGATACCATTCTATAGCATGGCTTAGGGAAGAAATTAATGATTTGTATGTATAGTAGACTGAATGGAGACAAATCTGATGTTTTACATTACATGGGCATATTTTTTTCCTCCTCTGTGACCAATATTTAATCAACTGAAATATTTTTTTATTACTGTGGTCAGCTTTAAACATTGTTAATGCTCAAATATTTCCATATTGTCACCTCTTATTTTATGGGGGTTGATGTATAAACCAGCATTATGGGGACCAAATGAGAAGACACCTGTGTGTAGTGGAGTTGCGACACAAAGACAACAGATATACTGTATGCTCCATATGGTTGGACAGTTTTGAAATTCACATTGTTCGCCTTATATGTAATGTACATATTTGTAAAGTACATCTAAATTATCATTTTTTCTATGGTGCACCCTATATACGCATACATACACTATTTTGCAATTATCTTTTTCAGCATTTCATTGGGAAAGCTTCTTTTGATTGAGATGCTTTTCTGCAGTTACATCTTTTGAATCTACCAATATCTACCACCCAGCAGATGTTTATACAGAGTTGGATGTATAGCCTATATTGTACATTTAGATAAAGTCTTGTGAATGTTCATTAAAATGTTACAACACAAAATAAATGTACATGTGTGTGTTTTCCATGTGCGTATAAAATTGTAATCGTATAAATTAACTTCCTTCTCTTAATGCTTGTTATAGGCCTTTGTTTAAGTATGTTGTTACAATTTAAGTGGGATTGTGATTGTGATTTAAGGGCAAGACAACTATATTAGAATATTGGTTTTAGTTGACTTTCATAGAATTTAGCATAGCCTATACTCACCTCAATGTTTAATCACGCCTTCTTCCTTTACTGAGTTTTGAAGTTGAAGCCTTTTCTGATGTAGGCCACACTCGCCACAGAAGGCCTAAGCATTAAGCTACCAATTGACTTCCAACTGTGTGATCCAGTCCTGTGCTTGGCATGAAAAAGGATATAAAGCCATTATTATACAAGGTAGAGCATTTATTCAGTGTTGGCTAAATGTCAAGTTGCAATTTTCATCATGGTGGCCTGGTCAGATTCAACTATGAAAAAAGGCGTGTTTGTGAAAGGCAGGGTCAAGTAGGCTAGGCTAAAGCAGATTAAACATATTACAGTGGTGTGTGTTTGAAATTTAAGCGCAGTAGCCTACCTGTAATTCCAGCCCACGAGGACTCGTTGAAACAGAACTGTCAAACGGATAGTGGCTAATGAGATGGCGTTCCATTGTGCCTTAAGCCCCGTAAAAAAAGGAGCCCTAAAATCCATTCTAGACAGATGATACAAACGCCATTTTAAACTGCTGTAAGCTGTATTAATTAATCACTTAAGCAGTTGTGGTCTTTTGTCGCCTTCACTGAGCTTCGAGTGAGATTCTGTTTCAGGTAAGGCTTATCTCACTGAAAGCTGGGTGTTCATAGCAAAAGGTTGTGTTTGATGAGAGGGAAACGCGATATTTTAGGCCCTATGGCTTATTTTTGACTTGATAAGACGGGCGGGGCTGCAGCCTTTATGTTACAGCTATATCGACTTGCCATTGCTATTGCATGGGGAGCAATCGACCAGTAACCGAAATAGTAACAACAACAGGCCATAGCCTACTTATTCACATAAGCCTACCGTGTGCATCCTCAAAAACATCTGGACTCCATCCAGAGCGGGTGAACACGTGCATGCTGATTCGCTTGAGTGGTCAACAAGAGACCTCTCTCTCTGTCTGCTCTGTCTCTCTCTTCTTCGCTGCGTCTCTGTCAGAAGCTGTCACCAGCACTGACAGGCTGGACTCGCACTTGGCTTTGCCGCTGTTTGGACAGGTGTTTTAGTAAAGAAAACAACTGCAGCCCGTTTCCAGATTAAACACCCACAACACTCAAAGTCTGCGAAAAGACGTGAGGAAAGAATAATATATGGCGGAAAATAATGCGAGGAAAAAGGGCTGAAACTTTGACAGATGAGCAGAGGTCAATGGAGCTTTGGATCTAGATTAATTTGTAAGTCTGTCGCACTCTGAAGTTTGTTAGTTGTGAAATATTTTGAGTGAGATAGGAATCAGATTTTTTTGTTTTAAGTTTAATCATATAAAAAAAAAAATCACTTTACAAACCATTAGACATGCAATTAAGTCAAAGTCAGAATGACTCACAGCCCAAGACAAATTTCCCCTCGAGGGACAATAAAGTATATCTTATCTTATTTTATCTTATGATAAATAAAGACAAAAAACAAAGCCAAACAAATTAATAAATAAATAGCCTAAACAACAGTGACATCAGACAAACCTAAACCTTAACTGTGACATTATACTTGAGCCATGGCTTATGTGCGTTGTTAAAGTCCTCATATGTGACCTGTAACGTGATCCTGTAGACCTTTGTACAGTTATCCATTTTAGAGTCTTCCCTCTAGACTTGCAACTGGTTGACTGGCATCGCAAAGGAATCTTACAAAACACCACCACAGAGAGAGCTATTGTTCCCCCTCCTCTCACCCAAGGTATTTAAGCATTAAAAAAAGTTAATGAAAACCTTATGAGATTGGGAAAGATAGTAAAAAAGACAAAGTTAACATACTTAGTGAGCTCCCTATGCCTGGGTGGCCAGACCATTGTATACTGCCTCTCCTGAGCACTGACACATTGCATGGGAATGTTACAGTGGTGTAATGTGCCAGCTTCCGGATTGACATGCCCTCATCTTTCCCCTGAGTCTGCGTAGCTTGCATGGGTTGTCTCTGAGGCAGTCATTCTTCCACCTCGCAAACCAACATACTGTATGTATGCTCACGGCCTCCGCGAGCAAAGGGGAACTTACCCAGCATGCCTCTCCCAACACCCCAGTGTAGCGGGGCTTCCTACTGTTTTCTCCTCATATCTGTCACACTCTCTCCCGGTCTCTCTCTTCGGGGTTATTCTACTCCATGGCCAAAGCTTAGCGTTGACAGCAGAAGCCACACACAAGGAGAGTGGGGAAAACAGTGAACAGCATGCCTCTAGCCAAGGTCAGCAGGGTATGGAGGAAGAGGAAGAGAGAGAGAGAGAGAGAGGAAGAGAGAGAGACCGAATATGGTAAGTGTGCATGCTGTCCTTTCTCTCTGTCTGCTCTCTCTCTCTCCCTTCTCACTCTCTCTCTTTCCCTTCTCTCTCTCTCTCTCTCTCTCTCTCCCTTCTCACTCTCTCTGTGCCAGACCCACAGAGTGGATTGAGACGAGAGACGAAAGACGGGAGCGGTGAGCTGAGCGGGCAGCGCCGGCGACGGAGGCCTGCTCGGAGGGCCAGACCAGGAGCGGGCAGTAGCCAACTCCCCAGAGCTCTCTGATGAGCACCAGTACCCAGTCCCCGCACGCTGGCCCCCTGTCCACCCACAACCACCGCTGAGGACAAGGCAGGGCAGGGGAGGGCAGGATGTGGGGTGGGGAGGGGGTGTGCAGTCCTGAGATGGCATTGCTGGAGCTGGGCGCTGGGGTGTCCGTGTGAGTTAAGCGAAGCCACTAAAGCCACCAGAGGCTCTGCCAAGTCTCCTATACAGGCGGTTAGACTTCAGCGGCTATATATGAGGGCTGCCATGTGACAGGAAACGCTGGCTGGCAGGCAGGCAGGCAGGGTCTCTCCCTCTCTTTCTGTGTGTGTGTGTGAGTGTGTGTGTGTATGTGTGTATGCGAGAGAGAGTGAGGGTGTATGTCTGTGTGTTTTTGCATTTGTGTGTGTGCGTGTGCATATGTGTGTGTTTGTGCATCCATGCATTGCATAATGTATGTATGCATTATTGCACAATGTAACTATGAATGCATATACTGTACCTGTGTGTGTGTGTGTGTGTGTGTGTGTGTGTGTGTGTGTGTGTGTGTGTGTGTGTGTGAACATGTGATTTCAGACGGCTCTCTCTGTTATTCTACAGCAGCACTTGTTTTTCTAGTTGTAGTAGTTCCATAGTTCCATGGCGGACAGGCTATTCTGGAGATGAGGATGTGGGCAATCAAAGAGTTATATTTATAAGGAGTCTGTCTGTTCAGAGGATGGGCAAGCCAGCGTCTGCACACTCTCACCATGGAGACTAAATCCCTGTCCTGACAGCCTGCACAGTAACTTCTCAAATATTTCACCTTGTTCATTCGTAGCTCATAAACACGTTTCACTTACAGTCTGTTAAAAGGAAACGGTAATGACTGTTGTGGCAGCTTTATAAAAATAAGCACTGGTAATTAGCTGTTGTTAAGAATCTTAATCATGATCTATGTGTACTTACACATAATTACGAGCTTCCTTTGTGTATGTTGAGGTGTGGAATTCTTTCTTCTCTCTCTCTCTCTCTCTCTTTCTCTCTCTCACTCTCTCTCTCTCTCTCTCTCTCTCTCTCTCTCTCTCTCTCTCTCTGTGTGTGTGTGTGTGTGTGTGTGTGTGTATGTGTGACTCTTGCCCCAAAGCTTAGATGACAGCCTTACAGGCAGGCCTGTGATTAATGTAAAAAGCCTTTTATTAACAGATGAAAGGCAGCTCTTCTTACTGAAGAGAGTTGTGTGGATCAGGTGGTTGATATAGATCATCCCATCTTAATAGCCGCCACACTGATATGATTATTAAAGCCCAAATCCCTGTAATTACAAAATGATCAGGCACTTACATCGTGCTCCTCTCTGCACCTAAATCCTATCTTGGGTGGCATGTCTGAACAATGCTGCATTTGCTGGGTGTGGACCTGACTTTGAGTATTATTGCTTGTTTGGCTCCTCAGTAGACTGGTGAAAAAAAAGGCCGTTGAAAATGTGTGGTTAGAAATGTCACGAGAGAGGAAGATTACAAGGTCATTACTCAAATCTGCCTGCAACTGTCCTCACTCACTTTGTGATTCACCTTCCTTTGTGCCCAAAATATTACCAACCCTAAACATGATACAGGCCCTTTTCAAAGCCTTTAAGTGCCATTCAGTGCAAGTCTCTGGCAATGAAACTGATGCGTTATTTTTTTTGTTGGTGTCCTTCCCCCATTCAAAGCACTAATAATCATGAAATAAAATGAGCATGCAGTAGAAAAGCAAAATGCACACAGTGTTAAACAGTGTTCAAACACTATTTCAAATAAATCTTAAAATAATATCATCACCATGCATAAAAGCTGTTATAATTTTTCCTAAATGATTTTCTAACTTTTCTGTTTTACAGGTACACTTTCTGCTCCCCCACTCTCAACAACCCAAATGTCAGTGAAAAAACTATGACATGTTCACTGGTACTGTAAAGGTGTTGTGCGTCTGTCACGCTGTGATAGAGTGGAACATTGACTCCATATTTTTGACTGGAAAGATCATCTCGGCATGGTGTGAAGCCAGACGGGCACTGTGCTGTGCTGTGCTGTGCTGCGCTGCGTCTGCCAGGTTCATTTCCTTGCCTTTCTCTCGAAGGAAAACAAGATGGTGGACACGCTGGAGTCGGGTCTCAGTCGCTGACACTGGTGAGTGACAGCACGGGGTGTGTGTTTCACTCGAGGGACGGCTTCTGGAGGTGCTAATACGTGAAATCCCTCAATAGTTAAGAAACGGAGGTACAACATTGCTTGCAGCCCGTAGGAAACTAGATATACTTCTGCACAAAATGTAAAAGCTTTGAACTTCATATTTGAAGTTCATAATATAATGTAATGACATGATACAGTGATATATGTATTCTGATTTGCTATATGGTGACCTATGCTGTGTGAGTGTGTGTGTGTGCGTGTGTGTGTGTGTGTGTGTGTGTGTGTGTGTGTGTGTCTAAAATAAGTTCTGCAAATCAGGTTATTGTGTGGGCTGCTGTTGTTTATTTGAAGATTTCTTAAATCTATGATTCTGTTATTTTGTATTTTTAATATAATAACTGTAAACAATCTGGAAATTCAACTATTGTTATGAACAAATACTGTAAGTGTTTAATGAAATGGAAAAAAAGAATCTTGCATGGAAATCTCTTCATGCATGTAATGAATATATTTCTATCTATTTATATACTTGACATCAAGGGATTAAGAAGTCAATTCTGTATATGGCCAATTACTTAACTTTGACAGCTAGTGTGGATGTGAGTATGGTCTGAAAGCATTTTTACAGCCCATAATATCTACAGGGAATCATGATTCCACATCACCTAGAACTGAACCTATGACCACACATCAAACTCTGTGTCCTGCTCCGATTCATTCCGTCCTTGTCCTAATGTGGGCCTGTCTGCTGTACTAGCTGGAGGACTCTAGGACCCTGCCTTGCTCTGGCACCCAAAGCCAGCGCTCTGGCCTCCGTGCAAGCAATAACTGACTTGATGGAGTCAGTCTCTTTCCCTGTAATTGGTCTGGATACTTTAAGCTCTCACTCTTTGTGCCCTTGGACAGATACCTGGAGGCTGACTGTGTGAAATGTGCCTGCCAGTGCTTTGATGCAACATAGCATGTTCTCTTCAGAGGGCACTGTGGCTTCAACTCGCTGGAGTAATTCCTAAGATGACGGTAGTGGTGGTGGTGATGGGGGAGGGCGTGGGGGGGTCGGAGGTTGGGGGAGCACAATGAAATAGATTGCATGTTAGCAAACATAATTGCCCCTGTCAGACAGGGAAGGGAGTCTGCTTTGACATAATGAAACATGACGTAAAATTCCTCTTTCTGTCCCTCACAATGCAGGCAGTGTGGAAACCTGGCCCGTAAGGCCTCTGTCACGGCAGCCGGCGGCGGGCCCCCGAGAACAAGCCTTCCAGGTCGAAATTACGGCACCAAGGACTATTAATGGAAAGCAGCCCTCTCTGAGGTAATCAGATGAGTAAGGGTCCCGCGGGAAGAGCCTCTGGAAACTCCTGGCACTGCGGGCCGGACGGCCAGCCCTAGAGGAGCTGTCTGTGACGTGCCGAGTTCCCGGTAAGCACGTGCTAAGAGCGCCACCGATTTGCTCTCGGCTTGATTTAAGACTTGCCGTTCTCGTGACGAGAGCCAGGGACACTGGAGTGGCGGTGGGTTGCTGTTTTTTTTTTTTTTTTTCGACTGGGACTCGCCGGGGCTTGAGTGCAGCAGGACTTTTTTCGTTGACTTTCGCTGACTTTACTCCTGCTGCGCTGGGCCCGGTGGAAGGCGACGGGAGAGAGAGGGGGGAAGTGGGTGACGAGCCGTGTTGTAACAAAGTAACTGCTTATTTCCTGGGCAAAGAAGCGCGTTTCGGAGACTAATGGCTCGGATACCAAACACATAATATACAAAGTACATGCATGGTTTAGCTCAAAAGACTGTTTCTTTTCTGCATGAAGAAAGGGCACAGGCTCTGTGCAATGCCAGTGTTACCATAACAGAGATATTATTCTCTGCTCTGCCAGAACTGCTTACTTATGTGTCACTGAGCTTAGCGCACACACGCCATAATATACTTATTGACCATAATGTAACGCTAGTTCAAACATCATTTTTTAACAATTATTGTAACCATCCACTTTAATCTGTGCTCAGGTATGTTCTGAAACGAATAGTACTGCAGTCATTTCCCCTACATCAGGAGTGAAGTATTCAGTTCATCATGGCAACTTGTTCATTGAGGCCTGAGTCCTGTGAAGGCACATATTATATATTGATACTATTTTTGGCATAACATATTTTTCACATAATGTCCCCCCTTTGAGTAGCAACAACAGGGGCTAGACACATACTGTATATCATACCCTGAGTGGAACATATATTTTAAAGCAATAATCCTGGCCTGTAAGTGCTGCTATATTAAGACTATATTACTATGACTTAATACTAATATTATGTTATAGCTATAACTGTATTCTATTCAGAGTAAACTTCACATCCAATCATTTCAAATAATGTCCCTTAACTGCATAAACTTATTTACTGTAAAACTGTTTTCCATTGCCTACTAGTAGTTCTCAGCCTCCTGACACCTTAGCTTGACATTGAGCCCCGACGTGACTTGTTTGTGGACAGTAGCAGAAAACAGTGTGGTGACAGGAGATGTCTGTGTGTCGCTGACCATTAACGCAGGAGTGGCCAGCGGCTCAGGTTCCTGAGATGAGCCTGTAGTGTGAAGTGTCCGATGAGGGACAGAGTCCAAAGAAAGTTGATGGAGAGATGAGAGGAAAAGAGTGAAGTGAGAGAGAGAGAGAGACAGGGAGAGACAGAGAGAAAGAGAGAGAGAGACACACAGAGAGAGAGAGAGAGAGAGAGAGAGACAGAGACACAGAGAGAGAGGTGAGCGATAGGTTAATTACTGGATGGGGAGGGTGAGATGCCTTACATGGCCCTTTGTGGCCTTCAGTTTTAAATTTCCTGGAGTGTTAGAGCTGGAAGGGAAGGTGTGTGTGTGTGTGTGTGTGTGTGTGTGTGTGTGTGTGTGTGTGTGTGTGTGTGTGTGTGTGTGTGTGTGTGTGTGTGTGTGTGTCTGTGTGTCTGTGTGTCTGTGTGATGGCTTTGGCTGCATGGCCTGAGCATCATGTGGAGGTCACCTCATCGATCATAGGCGACAGAGCAAAACTGTCATTCTCTTTCTCACTCTCTCTCTCTCTCTCTCTCTCCCACTCACTCACTCTCACACACACACAACAGGCTTGTGTATGTGCTCATACACTCGGAGAAACACATGTATGGACAACAAACACAAACACACACTCAGATATATCTACACACACCACACACTTACTTTACACACACACACACACACACACACACACACATTCAGACACACACACAGTACACACAAACACACACACACAGACACACACACGTTGACGTTCCTACACTGAAACAAATGACTGTAAACATGCTGTAGTCCAATAGCAATATTTGATATGGAAAACTCAAAGACAAAACATTGCTCTGTAGTTAGAAGGGTCATGTTATCATATTTGCCAACCATCAATAGAAAGTTTGTGTCCCGGCTGGAGAAGGGGAAGTGTGTGAGCCCAGGCTTCATGATCTGGATGGGGTCACACCAGGCAGGCCTGCCGGCCTTGCCCAATCCCATCAGATATTATGTTTTTCTTGGCAAGTCGATATCTCTTTGTGGTTGTTGAAAGAAATGGAACAACTCTCTGGATAAGTGGCTTGTTTAGTTTCGTTTGAGTCTGTCTGTGTTGAAACTTTTAGACCAGTCTGTCGCAGATGATGTTATAGAGCCGCAGACAACCCCGTCGTTGTAGCTACGGGAGAGAAAAAAAAACGAGATGATCTAATGCATGGATTTCGTTGTTATATCAGTGGCGGGCAGGAACGTGAGGAAAGGATTGATTTAGAGTGTGCCTATCCTACACTTACCAGTGGCCAGCAGAGGTCTGGTTTGGAGAAAGAAGGAATATATTTACTTTCAGTATGGCGTCTCTATTAAAAGTTTGTGTTTCTTTGGACTGTGGAGACGCAAAAGGCCACTTTGGGGTTTATTTTCATGGCGAGCGGGTCCGGGAGGTGTTTTCAGTATTCATTAAGTAAATGAACAGGTGTTTCCTCGGTCAATGTCCTCATAGGCGGCTAATGAGCTGCCCTAAGTGTGTTCAAATTATTCATTAGGGAGAGGAAATTAGGGAGAGGAAACTCACAAAGTGTTGAACACACAAAGAAATTAAGTGAGCATGTGTGAAATTGCACCAGAGCAGTACTTGATCAAAACATATTTAACTTTTATATGCCACTGTGTGTGTCTATGTATCATGTCTGTTTGTGTGTGTGTGTGTGTGTGTTTGTGTGTGTGTGTGTGTGTGTGGGTGTGGGTGTGTGTGTGGCATGTGTTTGTTTGCCTGTGTGCATGCATGTACGTATAGGGGCATGTGTGTGTATGTGTGTGTGTGTGTGTGTGTGTGTGTTTTAGAACTAATCATTTCATTAGTGATTAAACTTTGTTCTTCTCCTTCTGTAAAAAACCAAACATACACTAAGCTAATTGAACATTTTATTAATGCAATGTTAATGAATTGAAAATAATCTGATGGATGGTCCACCGCTACCTTTGGCTAATTTGGAGGGCAACAAGCGAGGAAAAACAAATACATTTGTGATTGCTCTAATTTGGTGTTTACTCCTGCAGAGTTGTGAATGTGTTGAAAGACGCCCAAGCTGAATGTTATTGTTACAGGGTTAATGATGTTTAACAGTGCTTAAGTTTGTGTAAGTGCTTGGCCAGGGAAAGTCCTGAAATAAGTTATGCACTTTGGGTATTGTGCAGCCCTGACTGGGAACGAAGAGAAAGAGGCCATAGTATATGGCATAGAAGAAAGCAAGGGCAGGCTCAGCACTTTCATGGCATTCACTTGACGGTTATGTATTCAATCCTGGTCTGATACCTACCACAGGCTCAGTGTCTGTTTGAGGAGCCATTGTCCTCCTACAGAGAATATATCAACAGTACACTGTTATGTTTCCTGAGCTTGCAAGGCTTAAATTGGTAGCTGTGTATCTGAAATTGGTTGAATCATAGGACAAATACATTAAAGTACAAGAAGTCGTGTTTGTTTGTGTTTTTTTTGTATTGAAATGTATTAGCAGATGATTTTGTCCAAAACAACGTATAGGATATTATAACCAAGAACCAAACGAAACACGGCAGTATTCAGTGTTCCCAGAGAAACTGCACACAGGGTTTCATTTTTGTTTGAGGGACAGACTGCCCCCACTTTGTTTGTTTACAGTTTTCGGAGCCTGGGCTGCTTAGAGACCGTTTTTTTTTACAGTGTACTCATGGAATAGGCAGCTAGCGGTCGTGAGTAGATGATTGCTGAATGTGACAAAAAAATTTTATGGGCTTGAAATTGTGTACGATTGCTGACTGCACCTTTAAGCTATTTTATATGATTTAATTTACACAAACTGATGTTTTTTCAAAATTATAGAATGAAATGATACACCTTGTAAATGATACGCGTTCTTGGCATATTTATGCTGGAAAATCCAATGCATTGCTCGAGTGTTGTTAAAAAATACCTCTGAGTGACTAAGATGACTACTCCGCCACATCCCACCCTCCCCTCGCCCCACCTATGCAAAAAAAAAAGTTGGCACTTCAGTCGTGATCAACAACACCTCAATAATTCACCAGTCACCGTTGGCCCTCAGAAGAGAAAACAGAAACAGGAAAAGAAAGAGGAGAAAGAAAAAGAGGGTGAGAGAGAGGGAAAGAGAGAGAGAGGGAGCGCGAGAAAAACGGTGTCTCGCTCCGTCTGAGTTGGTCGTTGTTGAAGAACTTGATCTGGGCCTCTAACAGGCAGAAGTGTGAATATGACAAAGGCATCCCACCTGACACCACACCAACAATCAGCCATCTGTCATCATTATAAGTGGCTCCTGGTGTGGCACACTTAAGGACCGCCATGCATCTTTCATGGCCCACAACCAATTAAGATGGGCCAATTATCTGATGAATTATTGAATCATATTTGGAAACCCCATAATTAATTCACTGCACCCCCACCCGTTTATGATGATCACATTTCTCTGTCAAGGGGGAGTTGGGAGTCACCGGAGGGTCCCCCCTCTCTTTCTCGCCGTGGGGTGTTTCTTTACCCGTTTATTCGTTTACTTATTCATCTCTGACATCGGTGGATGCTTTATCGGTTTAATCTTTGGCGGTGGCGAGCGTCCTCCCCGGCTGTTTTTTTTTTCCGCGGCCAAGTCGTTCCTTATTCATATCGTTGGCGTGTGACAATACTCGAGCTCCACACTCCATAGAGGATAATCTTCTCCGTGCAAAAAGTCACCAGTCTCAGGTGTGTCGAGAGAGAATGTCACCTGAAACAGTATCGTCGGAACAGATTTAGACCATAGAAAAAAAAGTATATTTTCTGGCCGGCTTTGTTTGTCTGACAGGACTTAACACCACTTATGGTTTTTAATACTGGCCCAGGAATTATTCCACCCCCATTGTATTCTGGTGAAAAGAAATTAAATGGAGCATTGGAGAAATATGATGACACACAACATTCATTAACTGGAGGAACAGAAATCTCGCTGCACTGAGGGATAGGGTGACTAATCCGCGAACCGACACAAAACTAGTAGAAGGGGAAGGTGTGTGCGGTTTGCCCATTGGGACATGTATTCATATTTGTCTTCTGTTCCAAGAATCACACCTAGCTCTGATGTTATCACACACTAAGGGGCTAACTGATAACCTTAAGATCACACCTGTAGGAACACTGTGTGTTATGTAAGCAAATATCTGCAACAGAACATTTAATTCTTATTTTTTTTAGTTTCTGAGAGCATGATTGTTTTTGGAATTGTTTATAAAAAATTTTTTTACCTAAAACCCCATGCTATCGTTTATACCTCTTTCACATAAGACTCATAATCATAACAATACAATCCTTTAAAAAAACATGTCTCGGTCTGGTTTATCCAGTAGCAACCTACAGTTGCATTTCAATGGATTGCCATTGAAATCTGGCTCCCCTGTCAACTTATCCACCGGTGTCTTTGAGGCAGCGGTGAATAAAGGATCGGCTGGCCCTCTTCTCCCTGCCTGAGTGACAGTCATCAGTGGAGGCCCTTGAATATTTGATGAGGAGGGATATTTGCACCCAGAGGCTGGCCTCTTGTTGGGAACACCCAAACCGGCAGCTATTGTTCCCCCTCTCTGGAGTCGGCCTATTGAGAGAGCCGAGGATTGGGTTCAGCTCTTGGGCTCTGAGAGTTTCGCCTGAGAGCGAAACACAATGAAGTCAGACTAACAAAGGTGGCACTGGCCTTTCATCAACACCAACACACACCAACCACCACCACCCGAGCCCTCCGAGATGGGAATGCACTTGAGTGCTTGTGTGTGTGTGGTGTGAGTGTGTGTGTGTGTGTGTGTCTGTCTGTGTGTGTGTGTCTGTCTGTGTGTGTGTGTGTGTATGCGCGCGTGAGTGTGTCTGTGTGCCTGTTTTTGACACTTACAGTACACTTACAGTATCTCATCTTTTGAAAAAAGAAAGTATCTTGAAGTCTTTCTTTTTTTCACACAAAGTCAGAGACACAAATACAGATTATCTGTCACAATATCTATAACAAGTCCACCTTCTTAGTGGACCACTGTGGAAGTCTCTCAGTGCCCCCAGACGTACAGACCCCGTGCGTTTACTTCAGCGGCTTACGCGCCCTCGGCACATTTCTCCCTCCGACAGCCACCTGAGGTTACTTCAGTTGTCTGCGTCTCAATGTCCAGGTTAAGACTCAGGTGAGGAGAGATGAGAGACGATCCTGCGGCCGCTAGTCGAAGGGGAGGAGGACGCTGGTAACCAGAGCCCCTGTCTCCGAGGCTTACAACAGGCCTATCATCGGCACAGCAGGCCTGTCTCGGGTGGTCCGAGGTGGAGAGTTAGGCTTCACCTTCACCTGAACGCACATCCCTTTGAACCCACATGTGCGCAGAAAAGAGAGAGAGAGAGGGAGAGAGAGAGAGACAGAGAAAGAAAAAAGAATGTAAGAGGGCTTAGTCGAAGGTGCTCACCCAAAATAGAGTTATGAAAACAAAATTAGCTCCTTTTGTACTGAGGCTGCCTGGGTGTTTTGTTTGCCCTGGTGTTTCCAGAAGAATGTTTGGCATGTGCTTAACCACCAATGACAGAAAAAAAAAATCAAAGACCCAGATGTCTTTTTTTGTCCATTCTGAAAATGAAACAAAATGGAAAAAGACACAAATTAGAATTAACTATTAACATTGTTATAGCACCGTAACCTTTCACATACTCTGTCATACAGAACTTCACCAGCACATTAGAAGTCTTTCACTTTTCCAGCATGTCAGCAGACGGTCACTTTGAAAAAAAAAAAAAAACTAAATAAACACCTGGTACTGTTGCAGCCTTTGTTTTTGTTCGGGTGTTATTTCAGATTCACCGTTACACCTGGGATCCCAGAACCTGGTACTTGGTGACAAACTGATTTAATGAAACAGATATCACTGAAAAATACGAGCATTATCAACACCATGGAGTGTTTAGGCAACAGTGAAGTCCTTAAGCAGATAGGTGTCCTCATGCGGGTTTTGGCTTCGCGCAGATCCCTTAATGATGGCGGATTTGACCCATCACAATGAGGACTGTGTGAATATCACGTATCACGCAGGTGTGCGCCTCCGACTTCAAACCCTGTCTGGTTTTATTGGGTCAAATTTGGGACTCTGAAGGTGCACTTTGAATGGAGAGCACTTTATGATGGCTTTGGCGCTCTGCCTAAAGGAATCAGTGCGGCTTGTTTCTCTAATGACGGTCTGGTCATGTCTGAAGAGCCTTCTGGCGGAGAGGGGGAGGCAGTGAAAGCGATCCCTGTCTTTTCCTCTTCGTTTTCAGCCCTTAATCCTAAAACCATCCCAAACTAGCACCATCTGCCCCAGCCCCGCTGAGATCACAGGATGGAGCAAATCAGTCTCTCTCTCTCTCTCTCTCTCTCACTCTCTCTCTCCATCTCCGTTTCATCATTAAGTCATTGATGCTCTCACTCATGTCACCTCACTCTCCCACATGGTCTCTCAATCACTCCCCTTCTCACTCTTAAGCTCTCATTCACTTCGATTCATTTTGAACATACGTTCATTTATTCAATCTTTTGCACAGCTCCCTCACAAAGGTCATTTAGTCCAGACAGGCTCTGACACTCACATATACTATCTACACTGTACACATAGTAAATGAGCTGCCTCACTCCCTCACATATATGGCGTCCACTTTGTGTACATTAAATGAATGATCACTAACACCATTTCTCTATCTTTGTCATCATCTCGCCACTGGACTTTGCCTTCACTGTGCCCTTACCGTCAGTGAGCAGCATTATGTTTGTACAGCATTTTAAAAAAAAAAGACCTGGAGCTGTGGTTAATATGACATAAAATATAAGAGAGTGGTTTATGAGGGCCGGAGTCATATGACCAGCGGCTGAACTGTGATAGCATTGACACAGACGTCGCTGTTTATTTTCCCTCCGTCAGGAGTGGGCCACACACACAGCGTGGTTCTTTTACACCCTGTGCCGCACGCTCTGAGAGAGACCCTGTATCTCTCCATCTCTGGCCTTGCCGCACGGTCACCCAGGAAACACACACTCTGCTTTCCTCTGCCCTGCATGAGGCCGCTAGCCAAACACCGGCAGCCATTTTGGCTCTAGAGGGTGGGCAGTGTTTCGGCTCCTGCGCTGGTGTTTGTTTGTGGCCTCCGACTGCTCGCCTCTACAGATGCATCCTGGGCCTCTGCGGTGGCGCGGAGGGCAGAATGTGACACACTCATTCACACGTGTGCATTAAATTAGTGACACCAGCGGCAGGGCTGGCGGCTGGACTGGAGCCCACCGCCACACATCACTGCCCCTTTAAGGAGTATGATGTCACAGAGGGGTGAAGGAGAGGAGAGATGTTCTTCTAATGGATCATTTTAGAGCATAGATATAGAGGGTTTGTCTACAAAATACACAGATGTGCCCATAGAATTGTGTTTTGTGAATATTGTGAAAGCTACAGTTTGAGGATTAGCTGCTGTGCTGTTTTTTTCCCCTTCTAGAAGTTAAAGGGGAAATCCGACAAATTTTAGCCTTAAGGTCTTTAGCTGCTGGCTGTAGCAACTGGAGCTAGATAAAACCAATTGTTTTTTTGTTTTTTTCGTACCGTCAGTTCTTGGTGACCTCGAGAAACGGAGATCTATGTGTCGCCGGAATTCCCCTTTAAGGTTTTGAAGTCTATGATGAGTAGGCATAAGTAGCTATTCACCCATTGCATGTGACGTCACGTTTTGTTCGCGCCACAGCAAAATAGCCTAGTGGACGGCAAGAACATGAATCAAATCAATGGGTTGTAATGGGACATATCGCACAGCTAGGAGATTATGGTGAGATTTAACCGTAGTAATGCCCTTCCACGACTGTTGGCTTATTGTTTGGAATACAACAACATCCCATGTTCTTGCATAGATATATTTTGGTTTGTTTTCTTTGTGTTTCGGGAGTATTTCAACCACAATTGCATGGTTATCTAGTCAGTGTATGAAGCACAGCAGCGGTCGCTATAGCAATCATAGACTCTGAACATGACGGCAGACTACAAGCACTTAGGCAAAGTCTATGGCAAGATCTGAATGTAAACAGACAATACCGTTCAAGGTTTTTTTTATTTCCTATTTCTGTCAATTCTTTAACTTAAGACATGTAAAAAGTAAGCTTACTTATTCGCTGGTCAACGTACAAACTGACGAGTTACATTAGCCCTAGCACTATGAGCTACGATAAACGTTAGCTAGAATAGCTAATAAGTGTGGCAGCTAAGTTATTATTTCATGTTCTGATATGACATTCTTAACATCAGACCCCGAACAGCAATACATTGAACTACAAAGATGTTATAGTAATGGTGTTCAGTTCATCATAATCGTTATGACATAGGCCTAATGTAATTTTCCGTCCATCTCCTATATTTTTGCCGTCCAGCATGGAGCCGTCACGTGACTGCAAGGGGTGAATAGCAGTGTTTGTCGGGCGGGCCCCACTAGTGACATGACAGAGACATGACAGGTGGGGAAATGTGTCTTCATTAGTGTCTGTCTTTATTAATGCCTTTCTTCTTTGACAAGGAAGATCCAAATAGACAAAATAGCCACACACAAAAATAGGAGTCATAATCAGGCCTACATGTAAATGAAAACAACACCAGATCCTGGGAGCAGAGAAAGGAAATGGATTTGGAACCAAAATGTGAATGTTAACCATTTTGCTGGGGTGATGGGCTCATGTGGGGGTTGAAAATCCCCCAACTCCAAAGTGGAGAGTGACAGAAAAAGTACCACTGATCTATACGAAGTCCGTGACAATGTTGAGGGCCATAAAATGGCAGTCATATTTGTGTGTGTTCTGAGCAGAAAGAAAAGCGCTTCCTCAAACTGACAGTGAGAACTTCACTCCCTCAAGGCGGGGGGTGGAGGGCATTGTTGGCTTTCTGCCTGTGTTGCTAAGGACTCGCTGGCTTTTGAACTTGAGAGGTGTGGAGTCCCTGAACACCTGTGCAGTCCCCCCTCCTCCCTTCTCCGGCATGCCAGGATAGCTTTCACGCCGGCCCTCTCCAGGCCACCCATCAGTGGGAGAGAAGAAAAGGACCCGGGGCAGCCTCGCCGTGCGGAGAAACGAAAGTATCCCGGAGACGTCTCCGCTCCTGTCAGCGCGGGGTCAGAGGTCGAAGGTTGCCATGGCGGAGGTGTGTCAGGTGTTAAGTGCCGCAGACAGCGGCGTGGAGGGCTTGTTAACTGCCTGCCGGGGCCACGGCCGCGCTCACCTGTGGCCAGGTGCTCACACAAAGCCCGAGAGGCTCCTGCTTTTAAGGAGGGCCGCAGCAGACGGGCTCAGCGCTGGCAGCCTGTCACACGTCTGAATGGGGGAACAAACGAGGACTCGGGTGTTGTGTTGTGGGAGGCTTTGGAGGTGAAGGCATGTGGAGAAGAGGTGTTGGAGAGCATGCCTGTGCCAGACGTTGAGTGGTTTTGTTTGTGTGTGTGTGTGTGTCTGTGTGTGTGTGTGTCTGTCTCCCTCTCTCTCTCTCTCTCTGTGTATGTGAGAGAGACAGAGTGTGTGTGTGTACATGCAACTGCATTTGTTCAAAACCTATAAGCGAGAGAAAGAGAGAGAGTGAGAGAAGTATGTGTCTTGGAATAAAGCATAAAAACACAACCCCCTCTGAGCAGAAAAAAAAGTGAAACTGTGTCAAGTTTACTGCAGCTGTCTGACTCTAAGCACCTCGGTGCAGGCTTAATGGCCGCCTGGTGTCTGTGTGTTCCTCCTGAGCGCGGTTAGCTAATACACCCGGCCCGGCCATAAATCAGCCTCTGTTTTCCGTACGCGGCCCCGGAGGTGACAAAGCGGCGTTAATTATAACCCTAATGAACTCACTCTCGCTCCCCCTCACTGCCTATGAAATCCACATGAAACATTCAACAAGAAATGATCCCCCTCAGAAACGCTAAACCCCCACCACCCCAGAACACTACACCCCCCCCCCCCCCTCCACACACACACACACACATACACAGACACTCTCATCACCCAGAAGCATACAAGCGTACAGTATCCCCAAACTTCAGACACAGGAGCTGCTGGAGAGGTGGTGAGCTAATTTCATTAGCGTCGGTGTGTTTCTTTAAGCCGGTGACATGGATGGACAATGCTAATGATGATCCACCGCGGCAGCAGCAGGGCCGCGGGCGGAGCAGTCGGGGAGCTGGAGGGGGATCTTCCCCCGCCGATGGGTGTACCCTGTCACCCGCATTGTGTCACTGCTGCCCTGAGCTCTTTATCCCCGCACACTTTACTTATTTATGGGCGCCGACAATGCCTTTGTGTTTGTGTTTAGGCTTGTTTGTGTGTGTGTGTGTGTGTGTGTGTCCATGTTTGTCTGTGAGTTATTGTGTATATACATATGTGTTTGTGTGTGTGTGTGTGTGTGTGTGTGTGTAAATATGTGTGTGAGTGAGTGTATGTGCCTGTGTTCACGTGTTGTTTATGTTTGTGTATGTATGTGTGCTTATATATGTGTGTGTGTGTGTGTGTGTGTGTGTGTGTGTGTGTGTGTGTGTGTGTGTGTGTGTTTGTGTGTGTGTGTGTGTGTGTGTGCGTGCGTGCATGCATGTGTGCGCATGTGTGTGCACGAGTGAGTGGATGGAGTTGCACCGTGTTTAAGTGGAAAGGTAGCACTTCAGTGGAGTCATTGTCTGTGTTGACACCCTGGAGGACACGTGGATGTCTCTGCTTTGACCCCACATGAAACCTTGACCTTCACCGGCCTCATGAAAGGCCTCCTCACAGTTCAGGGACAACACCGGGCCTCTGACTTATTTATTTAGTTTTTAAACATAAATGTAGAATTATTGTATGTGTGTGTTGATTGTTAGAAGCATAAGAGTGCACTTCTTTTTGCAAGTATGCCCCACCTACCACTTTGCAAGAAAAATATAATATTGTTAATAATTATACATTAATAATAATGAAACATTTCAACACATAAGATTAACCAACAGTTTCAATAATAAACCTTGTCAATTAAAGTGCTGTGCAAAATGACTATTTACATAGTTTGAAATTTAGAATGATGATTATGATGAAAAATGATATGCTTATTTTAAATGTAATCAGTTAAAACAACTTACTCATATACAGTAAAATAGCTTAATTTCAACATTAAGTAAATTGTGTGGAACAAGGTTTTTGTGTGTAGTGATTTGTTTTTATTTGTTTTCTTTATATTTCCTTCCATTTGTTCATTACTGTTCAGGTTTTGCTCTTTTCTTTTGCTAAAATTACTTATTTTTTAACCGATACTTAAATTAAAAAACAATATCCATGCAAATGCAAATCTGGTAATCTCCTCAGAAAGATGATTTTAACCACCCAATGGAGATAGCGGAGATTAAACAGTGTAGAACAATACTTTTGCCTTTTTACCAGATTTTCTGGATATAACGGCTGTCCTTTGAGACATGTGGTAGATATTTCAGGCATAATACTCTGTGCTTAAAATGATTAAAGGCTTTATTTTTTAACTGTTAGATCATAAAATGTACAATAACAATCTGTGTAATGAATAGTTTTATAGTACATAGCAGTTCTCATAATTTCAAACTACATATTTCATTGGCAGATGTTTAATGGACATTATTTCAAAACAACTTTTTGTGTGTAATTCAGGCATGAGAGTAATTTTCCATACATAGTTTTTATTTTTTTTATTTAAAGAAATGTCTGGCAATGCTCTTAGGCAGCTTTTTATATTTAATTACTTTAATTCAGGTAGTTTATCACAAATTAATTGGTAACAAAAGCCTCTCACAACCAAATCATCTTAGAAATCATTTAGCTACAGTTGCTATGAAACAAAAAATAAAATATAACACATTTATAAAATACAGCTTTATAAAGGAATGATTAGTTTCTGTAATATACAGATTCTAACATTGTATACATATTTAATTATATATATAATATGATATTTTTTTTATCAGTAGTCACAATATAATTCCAATCTTTTGGACGGACAGCCCCCCCCCCCCCTCCTTTCACTTGTAGTACCTCTTAGTAATATTATAGTTAATAGAAACCACACTTTTTAAATAGTAGATGTGTCATAAAATGTGAGACTGCATTTTGCATGGATGGCAATTATATGCAAACAGCTTTTTACACAAACTTTCTGAATGAAAATATCTGTGTTTGTAATACCATTAAACCATTAAAGAATGATGGAGAAATATGTGGGACTCCGGGGCCCTGTCTTACTGTGGCAGTGTTAGCCGGTAGGGATCTTCCCTCGACTGCAGGTGAAGCCTGGTCGCCATCTGGATCCGTTTTGATGTGGGGCAGCCGCACTTAAACGCTCCCAGTGAGCCGACACTCGCGCGGCGGCCTTGCTTAAGTGAGCCACTATTGTTCGTGTGATTGTGGGCAACCCTCATCCCCCGGTGCACCCTCCTGTCTCTTTAAGTTCTTCCAACCAGGAAATGGTTAAACAGGGCTAATTACTCTGAATTAGCCCTGGCAAGCGGTGCTGCCTGTCCATCTCGCCGCTGATCTGACAGGGGGTCGCGACCCGGTGGGTACAGGTATCAATTATGGAGCCCCTCGCAGTTAGATCTTGTGGAAACATTAGACATGCTCAATCCCTTCTTATATTGCTGATTCTCAATACATTGATGCAGGGCCCCTTGTAGACAGCGTCCAGCGACTTGTGACTTGATTTGAGCAGAATTTGACTACACGTCTTCATCATCCCTACTGTTTGAAACATGCAAAATACACAGAGTCTCGCGCAGCTTATGTGCACAAGTCGAACCGCGTTAGGATTTCTGTTGGCCGTGGTCATAATAAAAATATCTCACCAACGCCTTAGGAGAAATCAGTCATCAGCCACAGTTTGTTGTCTTTCAGGGAAATAATGATGGAAAGAGGTATTTCATTTGACGTGCGTCTTAGTGAGAGGAAGAGCTCAGTCAGTGCTCTGTTGCTGAGGCCAGCGAGCGTTAGCGGACTCATTACTGCAGTAATTGTGCTGTCACTCCCAGCCCATGTCACTCATATGTAACTTATATGCAAAAACAGACCACCAAGGGGGGGAATAAGAGAAATGGAAAAGTCTGTGTGTGTGTGTGTGTGTGTGTGTGTGTGTGTGTGTGTGTGTGTGTGTGTATGTATGGCATATGAAAGAGGCAAAAAGAGAGACGGAGTTTCTTTGCAAGTATAGTGGTCATGCTCCCTCTGCTGCATACGCTCTGTCAACACAGTCCAGAGGAACCAACCGTGTGTGTGTGTGTGTGTGTGTGTGTGTGTGTGTGTGTGTGTACGTGCAAGCATGTGTGTGATTGTGTGTACATATGGTGTGCATGAACATGTGTTTAAGAGAAAGAGAGAGGGTCTATGTTTGTCAGCCATTTGAGCAGCATCTTGTGTGTGTGTGTGTGTGTGTGTGTGTGTGTTTGTGTGTGTGTGTACATGCATGTGTGTTTACTGTATAAGACACTTCATCATGAAGATGATAAAGTAATGAAAAGGAAACAAGACCACATGTTTATGAGGGTTGTTTCATTTCCCCATACACTCAATGTGGCGGAAAAATAACCAGAACTATCCGCAACATTCCTGCCTAAAAAACCTTTTTGTCAGAACTTGGATCCCCAAAACACATAAAACAACAGGGAAACACTCTGCCTATAGCCTTGTGACATTTAGTGCTAATTTAGGGAACTCGCCTCCATTAAAATGACGTCCGGTCCTGCCAACAGGGCCAGAGCTCAGGACCTTATTCCATTCATGTCACTGACAGGTGCTTGTTAAGTTCTATTACAAAACCACCTGGCACAGGCAATCTTCAAATTGCTCATACGCGTCTCTATCTCTGACGCACACACACATACGGACACTCTTTCATTGGAAATCTAAGCTGACAGTCAACATTTCATATAAATATATTTTGTTCTCCTTTTTTGTTTTTAAGATATTAGGGTAATTTCATATAATTGTTTGAAACAAGTCCACTTTTCCTAATTCCCACATGTGTCCTTGGCAACGGGGTCAAGCACAGCGTTCCCTTAGCAGATTGTCCAGATGGCGAAGACTGAAAGACGGGAAAGAAGAGAGAGAGAGAGAGAGAGAGAGAGAGAGAGAGAGCAGTCATGAAAAAGGAGCGAATTAAACAAATAAGAGCAAAATAAACAAAGCGGAATGAGGCAGAGACGTTTACCCAAGGATGACTGCGAAAGATCCACACGATTTTCCAGCTCTTAGGCGCGGAATTTACCTGTATCTAATAGCAACAACCCAGCCAATAGCTCTGGGGTGTGTATTCCACTGAGCTTTAGGGCAGAGGTTGCAAAAAAGAAAAAAAAAATCCCTACCTGTTGGAGTAGTGTTTGTCGTCCCAACAGAGAGTAGCTCTCTGTAAATCAGGGGGTGTCAAAGGAAACATCTTATAACAACATGGCAGATTAGACGGCAGAGACGGGCCCAGAGAAGTTGGCAAGCAGGAGGGGACGAGTGCAAACACTTGCACAAAGAGGATGGTGAAAGCTCCACAAAGGGCCAAACCCATGAGCCAGCCAGAGCTGTCTGCAAACAATAGCGCAGCCAGTTGCGTACACTCCTGTCTAATATTTCAGCCTTTCTTTTCTGTTCTTTCTCTGGCTGGGGAGCTTCTGAGAGATAGAAAGTGTCCTCCTGGTTGTTGTGCCTCAGGGCTGTGTACTCTTCATAAGCCAAAGACTTTAGATTAGTGTCCCCCAATCCTACAAGTAGTTTAGAGGGAAATAGCTAATGTAAGGGACGTGTATTATTGCAGTTAGCAACCAGTAAGAGTTCATGCTAAGAGTATGGTGACTGAGTCAACAGCATGTTTGCCAGACGGTTCTTTTTCACGCGTCCACGGCTCAGGCACAGCCTCGGGCAGCCTCACCTAAATACTCCTGCAGCTCCACACTGGAGCCAAGGCCTGCGGAGCTCTGTGGTTTGCACCGCGGGGTGGAATGGTCTTTGTACGTCAGGCACCTCTTCAGACAGCCCTCAGGGGCCCTCGCAAGAATGGGACAGTAATGGTGTAAGTAGGTGTCAGAAAATATTCCACAAATAAACATGGCGGGGCTAACTCAACACGTCCAGCGTGCACCCCCCAACGCAGCGGAGCCCTTAAGACAACAGCGGCGGCGTCCCCAGAAACCTCCCAGCGAGCGCGAGACTGGGGCGGGGGGGGGGGGGTGGCTCCCCAGTGACACAGCACTTGAAATGTAACATAATCAGCCACACTCGCAGAAACAGAGCAGAGACAGAAACACTTGCGGGCATGTTTAGGCCTTTTTCTCCCCCTTCTCCACCTCTCTGCTGAAATAGCTTTCCACTGTCTTTCCCAAAACTCCCTTCACCCGCCCATTCCCCCCTCAACAACGCTCCAAACCTGGTTCTTATCTGCTGAAATGTCCAAACGTAACCAAACAACTGAAGGAGGAGGGAGAGGCACTGATGAGGAAAGGGGAGGGGAGGGGAGTGGTGTTGGGGGGGCACCCTGCACGTGCTTAGTCCCAAACCAGGTTTGAAAAATAAGCAGACTCGGGCCTGACAACATGGGCTACGCCACTGGGTACTGCAGGGAGAGGGCTTGCTGAGGCCTAGTCGTTTGAAGGGGATGGAAACCTTCATGCCACAGCTATTCACTTTACAGCCATTGTTGCTTTCTTTGAAATAGCGTTATGGAAACCTAGCCCAGTATGACGGAGCGTAATAGAGTGAAATATAGAACAATGCAAACCACAATTCATATAATGCAATAGACCGCAGAAACCAGAATTCCAATAATGCACGGATCCATCCATCTCAAAATAACAGCATTTGGATGAAGGAGGAAAAGGCAGTGGAAAATATTTAATATAATGGAAGTATTATTAGAAGTTGTATATTTTCGTAGAGCTCAGCAAATGTTCGCTGAGGTGTGGCAAATTGTGGTCATTTAAAATACAGCACACACGCGCACACACACACACATACACACTCGCACACACACACTTGCGCGCACACACACAAACACACACACACACACACGCACACACACACACACACGCACACACACACACACACACACACACACACAAACTCACGCACACACACACACACACATATATATACTCACACAAACACACATGCACAAACACACACACACACACACTGTGCTGTCATAAACTATTATGAAGACCATCAGCCAATGTCTCTTAGCACCTGGCTGGATTAGTTTAATGCAGCACTCCGTGCCACCCTAAAAACGACCGAAAAAATAAAAAATAAAAAAAGGGAAAAAAAACAAAACTAGAAAAGAAAAAAAAGCCACATAGACTGAGGGGAAGTGGAGCTGGCAGCACTTAAAACGCACACGTCATAACATGACACGGGTCCAGCTGCACTGGGCTTTGATATGCTAACAGCTGGATGCTACTTATTTGATGGTTTCATTGGTGGAGTTGGTCTAGGTGTCAAAGAGGGCCTGTGTGTCTGGCCCCGGCCCATTAGGCCCAATTATAGCTGCCAGGAGGGGGAAGGGGGGAGCGAGCACGCTCTATAGGCCATCTCAGAGCCGCTGGGACACGCACAGGAATTGCCATTCATGCAGGCTAATGGGTTATGAATTAAGTTTTCCTAATTATTCATAATCACACACACACACACACACACACACACACACACACACACACACACACACACACACTCAGACTCACACACACTCTCTCTCTCTCACACACTCACCTATGACATACCCATCTGCGCACACACGTACACACACTTAAGTGGCTTTATGGTGTTATTCAAATGTAATATGAAAATAATTTGAGGAGTTGTGATCGATTATGCTCCTTTTTGTTTTTCGATTTTCCAGTGGCAGCAAAAAAGTGTGAATTTCTCTCCTTTTGGAAGGTGTGAGATTGTATTTCCTCCAGTTGCACTCTACCCCATAGCACTGGGGCTTCATATTGTATCTCACACTCCACATATTCTTGCATCTGTGTCATTTCTCTCCTTCGCTTTTTTTTCAACCACTGTCAGTTTAGTAGTAATGAATGTGCCGGGAAATATAACCAAAGGAATGTCAACCACATGTTTAAAAATAAATAGGCCCGAGAGAGTTGAAAGGAGAGCTCGCGAGGTTAATCAGATCTAATGTCATCATGCTTTTCTTCTCCACTCCTGCCAACATTTTTCCTGTCATATTATTATTCTGGGCTTAGTCTGAGTCACAATAATCCTCCCACAACTAGCGACTGACAGACCCAATTAGGAGTGGAACAGAAATGTGTAAATGCATATTTCCCGGCGATTTAGGAGTGCAGGAGTCGTCTCTGACAACAACAATTCAGGAGAATTAGCTAATTCGGAGACAGAGGAGGTTCAAATACAAAAGTGAGAGAACGAAAACAAGTCAGAGAGAGAGAGAGAGAGTGTGTGTGTGTGTGTGAGAGAGAGAGTGTGTGAGAGAGGGACAGATTTTACCCTGGAGTCCATTATAAGTATCATTGCTTATGCCAGGGCCAAAAGGACAGTGTCATTGAGAAATAACTTAAAATGTGCTCGAGTTCCCTGTTGCTTGACCCTGGCGGAGGCATTAAAACGAACCCTGGACTCACATCCTGGAGGTTGGTTTCATGCAAAAGAGCCTCTGAAGGAGGGGGGATCGTGCTCCTGTTTCATTGGTTTTGTCTCTCTCTGGGTGGCTTTCTGCTGTGGTAACGCTACCGAGACGGAGGGGGTGGGGGGTGTTAAAACACGCCTCCCTCATCAAACCCCCCTCTGTTCCCCTAATGGAGCCTTCCGTCGCCGCGGCAGCAAGCGGCGGTGAAAAAAAAAAACCCATCAGAGGCTGCAGGGCTGGAGATTAAACTCTTCTATTTTCCTCTTCAGCGGTGTTGCCTCACGGCTCCTCTCTGTAGGGCCGCCTTCAGCCGGGGCCCGAGAAGAATCAGTGCCCTATCAGCGAAATCAAAGGCGATTACACAGCTCACCAGTCTTTTAGGATTTCTGTGGCCTCGGCAAGTATGTGGCGCAGGCCGCAGCCCCAAAGGCTCTGTTTATTCAGCCAAAGTGCTCTGTAATTTATTTAAAATAATCTATTTTAACCAATAAAGAGGTCATTGAGTGAGTGCATTGCTGCAGGCACGTATTTAAATGCCTCTTTAAGAGTCTTACTGGCATGCGCATAGCCTGTTGAATGGGGCAGCGTTGGCATCGGAGGGGGGCAGCCTTGGACGCGGGCGCCGAAGCCCAGCTAGCCCCTGCTGGTCAGATGACATAGCTAGAAAAGGAAGGCAGAAAGACATGTCTCCCCAATGAAGCCCATTCAAACGCAGCTATTTTCCTTGGCAGGGAGGCTGTCTTTCTAAGCAGAGAGCTCAGTATTGACTCTGACTTTGTATCTAAGTGATTTTTTACTCCGTAGCTCAGCAGAGGAAGAAATAAGTATTTGTTTTACGGCCACTGGCACCAGGGCCCACATCCTTGTTTGAGGATAACGCCCGGACGTGAGCCAAGGGCAGGAGCGTGAGCGCAGCGTGCCCACAGTTTACCGTGATCAGTCGCTCGGAAATAATAGCGCTGATCACAGGCTTGAATTAGATTTACGACCGGGAACTAATTCCTATGTGAAACCAATACATCAGCCTTCCCCGTTTCCAGCATGCCTGCTGCATGGTATGTTCTTACGAGTTGCCTCGGAATGGATCTCTGAATGGGCGCGTCGTCCGCCTGTAGTTATACGTTCAGCTCTGCAGCTGACACCATCCTCTTGGCCTTTGGCCCAGTGATTTAGAGTTAATGAGCAGCAGTGCGGTCTGCTAGACCGGAGGTTTTCCCCACTACACCACGATGAACCCTCACGTAAAAATAAGCATCGATTGCCGCGTGTGTGTTTTACTTTCCCCCTTCTGTTTTTGTTTTTTCTTTCTTTCGACTTCATCTTCCACTTTGTCCGCCTCACCCCTTTTTTACATTTACTTTTTATTTTTTTTCGCCAACGGAGACGGAAAGTTGGAGCGTCTTCCAGGGGGCTTGTTTGAGGAGAGGGTGGGATCGCTGCGGGAGTTTCTGGACAGAGCAAATATGACTGATGAGATTACAAGCGAGGCCTCTCAGTGAATCTGCAGGGCCTGAAATAGCACGGCGCTTTTCCTGCGCATACCACAACATGGCCGTGCCTGTGTCCGCAGCGGAGCCGGTGGCCCAGGTGTGCCTGTGCTGATTGGAGGTGGACACGTTTGATGTAGCCGGAGGCCAAACATGGTCAGACACATCAAAGCAGCCCTTCACTGCTGACAAGGAGCTCCAAGTCATTCAAGAGGAACCACACTACTTTGGATGTGTGGGATGGGGGGAGGTGTTATGTTGACGCACTTAGGCTACTCTGGGTCATGAGTGACTAGCACGTTGGTTAAATGTGATAAATATTCAGCTCTGATTCATTTTTTAACCGAAGTTAACTGACATAAACTCTAATTAGAGGTGGGTGCTAATTAGGCCTCAAGTGATTGATATGTCAGGGCTTGTGAGCCATAAAGAGGTTGACAGCTCTATTTTAGCAATTTCAAAGCAAACCACACAACTTTTTGAACTTTGAAATGTTTTTTTTTCTTCTTCTTTCTCTGCAGCGGTGTATTTAATGTCTGTGAAGTGAAATCTCAGTTTGATACATTCCTTTGGTTGGCCCCCACTCCATCAGAACCAGAGTTTTATGGGCTGGTTATTTATTCTACAGTGTCGGACTGATTGTTGAACTTGAAGCGCTTTTCAGGAAGGATTTGGATTAGCATCAAGTGTAATCATAGCATTTGCTGCGAGTATTTGGGCAGTCCTGCGTAAAAAAAGGGGCTGTGATGTTAACCCAGTCTGAAGAGGGCCTAAGACAGAGCAGAGGAGTGACATCTCTACAAAAACATCAGACTGCATTGACTGGCACTAAGTGCAATGCGTGGTCTGAGTGGAGGGAACCTCATCGCTAGGTGCCAAAGAAAACCGGCAACAGTGTGTAATCCAACTACCAGCGAGAGAGTGAGAGAGCGAGAGACCTGTGGTGTTAGAACACAATACTCCAAGGGGAAGAAATGGCTTCCACTGCTGTAAAGCAACTCATGTAAAGGTGTGTATGTGTTTTGGTATGTAAAGGACCTCTTCCTCTTTCTTTGATTCCTGGACACTGTAATGCTGATTAATGCCATGATACGCCGTAACAAGTGTATTATATGATTATCTCATCTTCACTGGGGTTAGAGTAATAATGTGTGGTTTTGTTTTTACTTTACTACAAGGAAGTTTCCACAAATTTCCTAACACTTCCTAACACATGTTTTCTGACACAGAAGACCCAGACACTCACACTCACACACACACACACACAAAAAAAAAAAACTAAATACAAAATGTCCCTAAGACCTCTACACCAGGCAGGGCCTGCTTCTCTATTGGCTATCCTGCCCCTTCCTGTATATTTCACAACCATGCACAGAAATGTGCCGGAGGATGTCCGTATTAAGATGTTTGTATAATCCTATCTCTCGTTAGGAAGAAGCAGCTTATCCCCTTACTTTCTGCTACATTGCCCTTTTGGTTTGTATGAAACACAGGCCAGCCTTCATGCCATCCTTCCCTATCACACTCTCACTGACACCATCTACAACTCAACCCAGCCATCTCAACTAGGCCTTTGTCTGTAGCCAGCTAGCGTGGCCTTGGTCCTCCTGCAAGGAAGTCTTCATTCCTAAATTGCAGAGTGCATAGTCTCTTTACAGGTTCATTGGGCTTAGCTATGGGCTGAAGTAATGGAGTTGGAGTATTAATGGTTTTGGCCCCAGACTGGGCTTGTTTTAAATAGGGGCTGGGCGCTTCACTCCAGGCTCAGTTAGGGTTTCATACGCTGTTATGGATAGGAGGGCTCGTGTGTGCTCCTCCGAACGCTCCACGCTCGATTATTTAATGTACTTGTTTTACAAACGAGGCTAAATCTGCAGAGCAAAGAAACATGTAACTCTATCGCCACGGCTAATTTTAACGAGGAGGAGAGAAACCCTCACTTGTCTCTCTCTCTCTCTCTCTCTCCCTCTCTTTCTCTCCCCCCCCTCTTCCCCTTGGTCTCTCTTTTTTTTAATGGGGCCACGGTCCGGACAGAACGGAAAATGAGAGAAGCGTTTGTGGAGGGCGGCCCGGGAATGTTGTAGGGATTGCGATTGGGCATAAAGTAATCTTCGGGGCCTGACCCCGACCACCAGAAGAGGATGCCCCAGCCGTGGAGGCCACCCAGCATGCTTCACTGTGAGGGGAATTGCCCCCCCTCCGCCCTCCTACCCCGTCTCAGGGCAGTAAGGTCCACCTTCCAGAGATCAGATTGATCTGCTTCACAGCGGGGAAGTGCGTTTTACTGGGACGGCAAACTTATGCTATCCAGCTATGAAAGCAAGCTGCACTCGCTCTCACTTTCAGCAGAGCGTGAGACGTCTTCATTGTCTCTCGTCTCTGTTGACGTTGAATGGACGTTCCAGGGCCCACACCACGTGGGCTCGGCTGCCCTCGGAGGGAGAAGAAAAAAAAGGAAACGTTTTGGGAGAGAAAGTAGAAAATGTTTGAAAATTGTTTTTATATAGAAGTTGAATAGTTCTAGTTCTCTCCCTGCGGTTGGTTGTAATGTCTGCGGCGGAGAGGATTGTGTGTTGATTAAGACCTGCGGTTTGATACCCATTTGAGTTGGTGCGTTTAATTTGATTGCATACAGAAAGTGATCTAGGATTCCATTTCATGGTTGATGATAAAAAAAAGACCTTTTATTAAACGGGCAGATTTTTTCAATAATTTCATTTAGCAAGTATATTAAATTATTACTCATATTTTACACTGTCAGCAGTTTGATATGTTTTTCCTCTTACCACCTGCCAAAATTGGATTGGTTCAGCATAGAATAAGAAAACCATCAAACACAGGCCATTATGAAACTGCCATATGAAGATAATTTGAAGTGCAAAAATTGCTGTGTTGCAAAGTTAAAGTAGAACTCATGAGACTGATTATGTGCTTATAGTTGAAAATGAAAAACAATCTGTTTGGGCAGTCAACAACAACCAATCATTCTTAGTATCACAGTACTTGACAGTGCATTTAATGTTTTGTAAGTTATGTCTGTGTGTGTGTGTGTGTGTGTGTGTGTGTGTGTGTGTGTGTGTGTGTGTGTGTGTGTGTGTGTGTGTGTGTGTGTGTGTGTGTGTGTGTGTGTGTGTGTGTGTGTGTGTGTGTGTGTGTGTGTGTGTGTGTATAGACACACACATACTCTCTCTCTCTCACACACACACGCGCGAGAGGGCAGCAGAGGTGAAGGGAGATGGTGTTTGGTAAATGAAGGTCTCACCTCCCTCTCTGTAATCAGACTCAGATGCTGTGTGTCTTGTGGAGTCCGGTTTCCTCTAAGTGGCTAATGTGTCTGTCTGTGTGTGTGGGGGATTGCCACACTCTCTGGACAACAGGGACATCACTGTTTTCACCAGCCCCTTTGTGTGTGTGTGTGTGTGTGTGTGTGTGTGTGTGTGTGTGTGTGTGTGTGTGTGTGTGTGTGAGTATGTCTGTGTGTTTGTGTGTGTGTGTGTGTGTGTGTGTATTTGTGCGTTTGTGTGTGTGAGTATATGTGTGTGTGTGTGTGTGTGTGTGTGTGTGAGAGTGTGTGTGTGTGAGTGCCTACATCTGTGTGTCTCTGTGTGTGTATGAGTGCCTACATCTGTGTGTGTGTGTATGTGTTTGGGTTTGCTAAGGTGATCATCCTGTCATTCATTGCCTGTGTGACCAGACCTCTATGACCTTTTTAACACCCCTACACCCCCTCACACACACACGCACACACACACACACACACACACACACACAAATGCATACAGAGGGCCCCCTTAAAGACCTCATCACCACATGCTGCGTAGCGGTCTTAGGCGTGTTCGGTGTGATCACGCCCTGCCCACTCTCTGCTCCTCCGCGGGCCATGCGCCCCATTAGTCATGTGGGCCGCATCAGAGAGGTTAAGACAACGGCCAAAGTGGAAAAGATTGGCCAGTTAACTTCAAAATTGATCTTAACCAGGACTCTGAACTTGGGGTCACCGGGTGTCTGAGGCGACTAACACACCATGATTGCTCTTCTCTTCTCTTCTCTTCTCTTCTCTTCTCTTCTCTTCTCTTCTCTTCATGTCTTCTTCCGTTACCTGACGCTTACCACCTGTGTCCTTCCTCCTCTCCTTCACTCCTCTTTCTCCTCTCTTTCTGTTTGTCTCTCTCCTCTGTGCTGTTTGGTAGAGTCTCCTGTGCTGTCGTGTTCTTCATATCCACTGAGGATTTTTCCACACACACACACACCACACACACACACACACACACACACACACACACACACACACACACACACACACATGCACACGCTCACACACACACACAGGACAGGGAGACACACACACACACACACACACACACACACACACACACACACACATACACACGCGTGCACCCTCTTTTTTTCCCCAACTGGCAGCCATCTGTTGATAATTATTGTCCAGTCTCCACTGAGAACTTGTGATATTTAATATTTCCTCACCACTTGGACAAATAAGCTGTAATAACTGCTAGGCACTTGACCACAGGCGTAGAGGAGATGGGCAGCATGAAAGGCACTGTGTCCCCCTCTGGCCATGACTGTGTTGTTAAACTTTCCATAGGATTTTAACCTCAATGCATAATAAATTCAGCTCTAAAAACCCAACCCCCCACCCTGGACCCAACCACAAAAACTTAAACAGTGGACAAACATTATAAATCATGGTCTAAAGAAGATATAAATAGACACACACACACACACACACACACACACACACACACGAGCGATGCATTTCGAAGGTGTTTGAGTGCATCACAGAATGTGGCGATTCACAGAAACTCATTAAACCCACTCCACAAAGCTGCCTTTGTGACCCCCGCCGCCATGCCCCTCTTCCCCACCCTCGCTCTTCTTGACATCTCTCTCTCTCTCCCTCTCTCTCTCTCTATCTCCCTCTCTGTCTCTCCCTCCCCTCCTCCCCTCTTTACTCTCACTTGTATTCCCTCTCCCTCTATCTCTCTCTTTCTCTCTCTCTCCCTCTCTGTCTCTCCCTTCCCTCCTCCTCCTTTTACTCTCACTTTTCCTCCCTCTCTCTTTCTCTCTCTCTCCTCTCACTCTCACTATCTCTCTCTTCCCCTCCCCTATTCCATTCCTTATTCTCTTCACCAGACACACATACGGGCTTATGTGATATATAAATATATAAATGTATATGCTGAGAACTCTAGAAAGCCTGGAGGCTGTTTTCCTTTTTGATTGAAATAAAAGTGGAAGGGGCCGAAATGAAATGAAAATGGTGCCTCTCTCTTAAAAAGGAAATATAGCATCACACTCTAACCAAACTGTTAGTGTTTGAGCTTCCAGGTGGATTAATGCACATCCAAGCCTCCCTGCACTACAGACACTTGAGACTGTTTGCCCACCCATTTGAACTCTGCCACAGATTACTGGAAAAAAAGAACTCCTGCAGGCAAAAGGCAGGCTGCCACAAATTAATTTAAGGCGGCCATTTTGAAGATGATGGCTCAAAGGCTGAAAAAAGTTTGCCAAGGTATGCTCATAAAGTCTGGGAACATGAAGTGACCAACAATTAAGGTTGAGCATTTACTTAAGAACGTGTGCCAAAGCGGTTCGTCTGACTCTTTTATTAACTTGTAATAATCTCATTGCTTGGACTCCTGAACAGCAGCTAATGCTTTCCCCAGCTGGCCTTCCCCAGACCGGGCCAGCCTGCATGGACCATCTTCAGTCCAGATGGGGTGAGCCCTCGCCTCGTCTCTGTCCAGTCAGCTGGGGCTGGAGTGACCGCAGCCAGCAGAGGTACCACGGCTTATTGAGTTCTCAGCAGAGGGGCTTGGACAGCAGCAGTAGAGGTCAGAGGTCAAAGAGCAGAGTAGCTGAAGAAGACCACCAGGGTGAGTCGGGAGGGGGTCACCCAAAACAAAATGGCTGCCTTATTCAAACTGCTCCAAGAAGGAGGGAGGACTGTGTTTGATTTAAAAAAAGTTGATCCACTTCTACTTGATCCAACTTGATAGAGAAGGAAAAGTGCAAAGGCCTCATAAATCATTACTAATTTGTTTAGATTTTGAGATGTACATGTTGAGGTGTATAAAAATTGCAAGTGAAATATTGAATAAGGGTGTGTGATGGGACAAAGAAAGTGGAGCAGGCCCTGGGCCCTCGACAGT